>NC_136462.1:2500-260787 GCF_902686455.1 Sciurus vulgaris
AAAAATCTTTTACCACTGTGTGATGTGTCTTCTTCCTGGGGTGCTTGTTATGAACATGTAATGCAGTACATAAATTTGGCCATGGAACCGTCTGTCTTTCCAACCATGAGTATGCAAAAAGCACCTCCCACAGTAGCTACTAGATAAGGACTAGCTTATTTTCTTAATGGCAAGCCCTGCTACCCCCCCTAAAGGCAAGCCCTTAGAGAAGGTAGATATAGATCTCCCCCTGTCTCTTACAGGGTGGTTTAATCCAGATGATGGTTTTGTTTATGTGTGGTGGTAAGGTAAAAGAATAAGGCTTCACAACATTCCTTCCTTCCTACAAAAAATAGGTCACTCCTATAATAAACATTGGTACACAATGTCCTGTTCTGGGAAAAAGAGCTACATAAGACAATGTAATCTATTTAGTATAAAAACTTAGCCATGGGAACCATTGGGACTGTTGCCCTACTGTAACTTAGCAATCTAGATATTAATCAGATGGACCTAGTAGAAATGGTCATGTGAGATTATTTGTCTATCGCTTTAACTGCGAGTCTTAGGTCACATAGAGTTTAGATATTAAGGAAATAAACATTGTATTAGCTCATTGACTTAGTTAAATATTCTTAAAATAATGGTAATCTGTTTGGTTACTGATTTCTCACAATCTTTCGGTAAAAACAATTTCTGCCTATGCTTTGGAAACTTCTTTGATTTTATTAATCATAAGCCTGACATCATAGCCTGAAGAAAAGTGTATATAAACCCACCCTTCCCCAGAATAAAGAGGGATTGATTGCACCAGAACTAGAGTCTGTGTCTTTCATTCTCCATCCATCGCCGACGCTGTCTCCCCACACCCCGTTTACCAGTGTGGAACCCATGGACTCCTGCTAGGGCTGGACCCCGGCACATCACTCTTCCTGCCCGGGATTCCTTTGGCTATTCTGGGTCTTTTGTTCTTCCAGATGAATTTCATGATTGCTTTTTCTGTTTCTTTGAGAAATGCCATAGGTATTTTAATTGAAATTGCATTAAATCTGTATAGAGCCTTTGGACGTATGGTCATTTTGACAATATTAATTTTGCCTATCAAAGAACATGGGAGACCTTTCCATCTTCTATAGTCTTCCTCAATTTCTTTCTTCAATGTTTTGTAGTTTTCAGTGTAGAGATCTTTCACCCCTTTGGTTAGGTTGATTCCCAAGTATTTTATTTTTTTCAAGGCTATTTCTAATGGAGTTGTTTTCCTCATTTCCCTTTCAGATGTTTCATCGCTTATGTATAAAAATGGTATAGATGTATGCATGTTGATTTCATATCCTGCTATTTTGCTGAATTCATTGATGAGGTCTAAAAGTTTTCTGGAAGAGATTTTGAATCCTCTATATAGAGAATCATGTCATCAGCAAATAGTGACAGCTTAAGTTCCTCTTTTCCTAATCATAACCCTTTAATTTCTTTAGTCTGTCTAATTGCTCTGGCAAGTGTTTACAAGTGGTGAAAGAGGACATCCCTGTCTTGTTCCCATTTTTAAAGGGAATGGTTTCAGTTTTTCTCCATTAAGAATGATGCTGGCCATGGGCTTAGCATAAATAGCCTTTACACTGTTCAGGTATGTTCCTACTATCCCTATTTTTCTAGTGTTTTGAGCGAGAAGGGGTGTTGTATTTTGTCGAACGCTTTTTCTGTGCCAATTGAAATAACCATGTGAGTCTTATCATTAAGTCTATTGATATGATGAATTACACTTATTGATTTCTGGATGTTGAACCAAACTTGCATTCCTAGGATGAATCCCACTTGATCGTGGTGCACTATCTTCTTAATATGTTTTTGGATATGGTTTGCCAATATTTTGTTAAGGATCTTTTTGTCTATATTCATCAAGGATATTGGTCTAAAATTTTCTTTTCTTGATGTGTCTTTTCCTGGTTTGTGTATGAGGGTGATATTAGCTTCATAGAATGAATTTGGTAGGGTTTCCTCCTTTTCTATTTCCTGGAATACTTTGAGAAGTATTGGAATGAGATCTTCTTTGAAGGTCTTGTAGAACTCGGCTGAGATTCCATCTCAGCCTAGCCTTCTCTCGGATGGTAGATTTGTAATGGCTT
Source organism: Sciurus vulgaris (assembly GCF_902686455.1). NCBI lineage: Eukaryota > Metazoa > Chordata > Mammalia > Rodentia > Sciuridae > Sciurus > Sciurus vulgaris. The sequence continues at coordinate 4,603 of NC_136462.1, forward strand.
CTTCTATTTCATTGCTTGATATTGATCTGTTTAAATCATGTCTGTCCTCCTGGTTCAGTTTGGGAGGAGCATATGTCTCTAGAAACTTGTCTATGTCTTCAGTAGTTTCTATTTTGTTGGAATATAGATTTTCAATGTAGCTTCTCATTACGTTCTGTATCTCAGTGGTGTCTCTCATGATATTTCCTTTTTCATCATAAATTTTACTAATTTGAGTTTCCTCCCTCCTTCTCTTTTTTAGTGTGGATAAGGATTTGTCTATTTTGTTTACTTTTTCAGAGAACCAACTTTTTGTTTTGTCAATTTTTTGAATTGTTTCTTTTGTTTCAATTTCATTGATTTCAGCTCTGATTTTAATTATTTCCTGTCTTCTACTACTTTTGGTGGTGTTCTGTTATTCTTTATCTAGAGCTTTGAGATGTAATTTTAGGTCATTTACTTGTTGACTTTGTATTCTTTTCTGGAATGTGCTCCATGCAATGAATTTCCTCTGAGTACTGCTTTCATAGTGTCCCAGAGATTTTGATACATTGTATCATTGTTCTCATTTACCTCTAAGAATTTTTTTATCTCCTCCCTGATGTTTTCTATTATTCATGCTTCATTCAACAGCATATTATTTAGTCTCCAGGTGTTGGAGTAATTTCTATTTTTTATTTTGTCATTGATACCTAATTTCATTCCATTATGATTTGATAAAACACAAGACAGTATCTCTAAGACAGTATCTCTATATTTTGCATTTACTAAGGGCTGCTTTGTGATATAACATATAGTCTATTTTTGAGAAGAAAGCGAATACACTCATTGATGGATGGAGTATTCGATATATGTCTGTTAAGTCTAAGTTATTGATTGTGTTATTGAGTTCTATGGTTTCTTTAGTTTTTTTTTTTTTTTTTTGCAAGATCTATCCAGTGGTGACAGCAGTGTGTTAAAGTCACCCAGAGTTATTGTGTTGTGGTCTATTTGATTACTGGAATTTAGGAGTATTTGTTTGATGTACATGGATGCACTGTTGTTTGGGGCATAAATTTTTACGATTGTTATGTCTTCCTGATTTATGGTTCCCTTATGAAATGTCCTTATTTATCCCTTCTGACTAACTTTGACTTCAAGTTCACTTTATCTGAAATAAGGATGGAACCCCCAACTTTTTTTTACTAAGTCTGAGTGTGTGGCAGGTTTTTTTCCCATCCTTTCACCTTTAGTCTGTGGAAGTCTTTTACTGTGAGACGAGTCTCTTGAAGACAGCATGTTGTTGGGCCTTTCTTTTTAATCCAATCTGCCATTTTATGTTTTTTGATTGATGAGTTTAAGCCATTAATGGTCAGGGTTATTATTAAGACATGATTTGTATTTGCTGTCACTTGGGCTTATTTTTCATTTGTAACTTGACTTGGTTCCTCCTTTGAATGATTTTTCCTTTAAGGTAGTTCCTCCCTTTGCTGATCTACATTGTTGTTTTTCATTTACTCCTCATGGAATATTTTGTTGAGAATATTCTGTAGTGCAGGCTTTCTATTTGTAAATACTTTTAACTTTTGTTTATCATGGAAGGATTTCATTTCATCTTCAAATCTGAAGCATAGGGAAAAAGCTGGGTATAGGATTCTTCGTTGGCAACCATGTTCTTTCAGAACTTGAAATATGTTGTTCTAGGCCCTACTAGCTTTTAGAGTCTGGCCTGAGAAATCTGCTGCTATCCGTATTGGTTTTCCCCTATATGTAATCTGATGTTTTTCTCTCACAGCCTTCAAAATCCTATCTTTATTTTGTATGTTAGGCATTTTTATTATAATGTGCCTTGGTGTGGATCTGTTGTGATTTTGTGCATTTGGTGTTCTGTAAGCCTCTTGTATTTGATTTTCAATTTCATTCTTTAGGTTTGAGAATTTATCTGATATTATTTCATTGAACAGGTTGTTCATTCCTTTGGTTTGTATCTCTGCGCCTTCCTCAATTCTGATAATTCTTAAATTTGGTCTTTTCATGATGTCCCATAGTTCTTGGAGATTCTGTTCATAATTTCTCACCATCTTCTCTGTTTGGGAAACTTTATTTTCAAGGTTAAATATTTTGTCTTCATAGTCTGAGGTTCTGTCTTCCAAGTGGTCTAGTCTGTTGGTAATGCTTTCCATTGAGTTTTTAAAATTGGTTTGTTGTTTACTTCATTTCAAGAATTTCCATTGTTTTAGAATCTCTATCTCTTTGTTGAAATGATCTTTTGCTTCCTGCAGTTGCTCTTTCAACTGCTTATTGGTATGATCATTCATTGCCTTTCTCTTATCTCATCCATTGATACATAAATCATCTTAATCATGTATCATCTGAAGTCCTCCTCTGACATTTCTTCTACCATACTGTCACTGGATTCCATTAATATAGAATCTAGATTTGTTTGGATCATTTTCTTCCCTTGTTTTTTAATGTTGTTCATGTATCTTCCCCTCTAGCAGTGCAGATCTGGGGCATTGCAGTTTTTCACCCTATAGGTTTATAGTGACCCTATAGGTTTTCCAAACTTTTTCTTTTAGGGGCAGATTAATATTAGCAGTGCCCAGTTCAGGCAGTATGCAACCCTAAACCAAATAGCCCCTATGAGGACATTAACAACAGTGTCATAATAAACAGAATGAGTTCAATTATTATCTTCAGTATAAAAAATAGATTTGCAATAAGGTCTGCAGTTTCTAATGGAGGACAAAGAGGATGTGGAGGGGTATAGGAAGTAGCTGTTTATGGGATAAAAAAATAAATAAAAATTCTAGATCATAGAAAGAGTGAGAGTATAATCAAAAGCAGCTGGTTATTAGCATGAGAAAAGGGAGAAAGAGACTCTGAGGGAAAAGGTAAAAAGGAAAATAGAGCAAGAAAAATAAAGAAATAAAAACAAAAATTTTCATTAAGGATAAAAAAGAAAATTTACACTATAAAGGTCATATAGTATTCAAACCTCCCAATCTTCAGTAGCCTGATGTATTGGAGGTACCTGACAATGAGCTTGAAGTCTCCAGCAGGCATCTAAGGATGAGATTTTCCCCACCTGAAGATGGGAGATACGGCTTCCAGGATTATCCAAGATGGCCATCTTGGCTTCCTAATGTGTTGGCAAATGGGAAGCTGCAGCTTGGGGTGTGGGCATGGTCAGTTGGAGGTCCTGAAGGCAGGGTGTGATTGGTTGGCAGGGGTCCTGGAGGTGGGGTGTTGTTGGTCTGATATTGAGATCCTGGAGGTGGGGTGAAATCAGTTGGTCTGGGGGTCCTGGTGGTGGGGAGCAGTCAGTCAATGTGAGGGCCCTGGAGGCAGGGAGTGATCAGTGGGGCTGAGGGGTCGTGGAGATGGGGCTCAGTCAGTCTGGCTGGGGGTCCTACAAGTCCTGGTCATTGTCTCAAAATGGTGGCAGCCACATGTACCCAAACCTGCAGGTACTGTAAGAGTGAACTTCCAGGCAACAGCAGGCAGCTGGCGCTCCACTGGCGGTCTGTGGTCAGTCTTGCTGACTGCTGTTGGATGATTGGGAGGTGAACCTTGGGTGGTGGGTGATGAGTAGGTGAAAGACAGATGATGGACAAGCAAAAAGCAGGCAAATGATGGATGATAGGCATCAGACAGTGAGCAATCTGCACTCAAAAAGTAGTCAATATGCTGGCAGACTGCAGGTTATCACAGTAGACAAATAGGGTAAATAGGGGATCAATAAGCTGCAAAAAATGCCTCACCAAGAGACAGATATCCTCTGCTTGAAACCCTAGTTATGGAGTGACAAGGAATGCAACCTCCCTCTAGTCTGCCATCTTGGATCCTTCTTTCTATTCTATCTTATGAATAGGTGACTAAACACTCTTTTCATCATCCAGAATTCTACATACAGGATGCTTCCAACATTCCTTACTGTAAGACTACTTTACACATGATCCAAATATGACCAGGAACTCCCACATATTTTTGTGTTGATCAGGTAATGCTTGTAAGTGGATTATCCTCAATCATAATGGAAGCAAGATCCCAAGTTACCCAATGCAAGCATATATATATATATATATATATATATATATATATATATATATCTCAAGCATATACATATATATTACATATATATTTTTTGTTTTGGACTACATTATTCATATTCCTAGTGGGAGCATGTTCCAAGTATCCTCTGTCATATTTCTGAACCCAGGAACATGTCACCTACACAGTAAGTGGTAGCTGCTCCACACTCTCTGCAGTGAACAGATAGAAAAGATGGCAGTCCCAGAACTGATCATGGAAATGAAGAAAGTAAGTCATGCAGAACCCTAAAGTAAGGATGTCCCAGAATTTCTGAGTCTCTGGTAAACATAAGACTGCACTTTTCAAATCTCTATGCTGGAGGAATCTTCCAGAATCCCACAGTGAGTGATGAACCTAGGACTACATTACACCCAATCTTAACCGTGGAGAATAATTCCCACAAGTTCCTGGGATAGGGTAAAACCTGGGACAACATTAAGCATGATTCTAAGAGGGAGTAAGATCCAAGTATCTCCCTCCAAAAGTGGTTATATCTAGAACTACATTATCCAAAATTACATGGACTTGAAGCTCTCCAGATTCCTCAAAATGAGTAGTAAACATTAGATTATGTTACCCTTAATCTTTAGGGAAACAGTCTTCCATGACAGCCAGTAGTATGCAAACAAATCATGGAACTATATTTCCCAGAATTCTAAAATGAGGCATTTCCCAGGATCTCTTTCAGTAACCAGGCAAAAGCTGTAATTACATAGCCCACAGTTCCAAGGGTTAAGGATGCTCTCACAATACCGTGGTGAGTAAACAAATATTAGGACTACACTACCCATCATTTTAAGGAGAAGAAGTTCCCAGGATCTTTGCATGGAAAGGACAAATCATGAGAGTACATTACCCACAAGTCTACCAGGGAGGAGGTTCCCCAAATTCCCCAGAGTTAGTGTAAAAATTGGGACTACATTATCCACAATTCTGTGGGGGAGAAAGTTCCCAGAATGCTGCAAAAGTGAGCGGTAAACCCATGACAACTTCACCCACAATACTTAGGGGAGGAGACTCCCAAATACCAAGCAGTGAGCGCGCAAATGTTGGGACTATTGTAATCCTAAGGGTGAGGAATTTCCCAGGATCCTTTAACCAGAGACGATAAATCATGGAACTACATTGCCCACAATTCTAACAGGGGAGGAAGCCCCACAATTCCCTAGTTAGTGCAAAACATAGGACTACATGACCCACAATTCTATGGAGGAGTTTCCCAGAATCCTTTGCATGGAGATGGAGAGAGCAAAACTTGAGACTTCATTACCCACAATCCGTAGGGAGGATACTCCCAGAATACCCAGTAGTGAACAGGAGAATGTTGGGACTACATTACCCACAATTCTATGAGGGAGGATGTTTCCCGGATCCTTTGCATGGAGACTCTAAATCATGGTGCTACTTTACCTACGATTCTAATGGGGGAGGAAGCTGCCACAATTCCCCAGTTAGTGTAAAACTTGGGACTTCATTACCTATAATTTCTTGGGGGAGAAATTTCCCAGAATTACCCAAAGGGAGTGGTAAACCCGTGACTATTTCCCTCACAAAACTTAGGGGAGGGGATCAGAGAATACCAAGCAATGAGCTGTAAATGTTGGAACTACATTACACATAATCCTAAGTGGGAGTAAGTTTCTGGTATCCTTTGTACAGACCATAAATCATGGAACTACATCACCCACAATTCTAATGGGGGGAAGCGCCCACAAATTTCCACATCTTATACTGAATGTGGGATTACATTACCCATAATTCCATGGTGGGGGAGGAAGTTCCGAGAATTCCTCAAAGTGAATGGTAAGCCCATGGCTTCTTCATCCACAATACTTTCAGGAGGGGGCTCCCAGAATACCAAGCAATGAATAAAAAACATTTGATCTACAATACCCATAGTCCTAAGGGGAGGATGTTCCCAGGATATCTGGAGTCAGTGGTAAACCTGGGACTATACTACCCATGGTTCTTAGTGGCAGAAATTTAAGGATACCCCTTGCTTTCTCAATCTTGCTAACCCTAGCACTGAGGCTAATTTTTGCTTAGCCCTACCCCAACCCTAAATGTACACAGCATCCTCATGGTATGCAGGCAAGCATGTGGCATTCAGCTTCTGTGGGTCTTCTGGCAGAGGTGTGTAGGTAAAAATCCAGGACTACATCACTCATGATCCTTAGGGTGAGGAAGCTCCTACAATCCCCCATGGAGAACTAGTCAAACTGGAATCCTAACTCTAATCCTGACAGTTGTAATGTAGTTCAATATTTTGCTGGCTCTTCATGGGAGATCCTGGGATCTTCACCTCCCTTAGGATTGTAGGTCTTCTAATCCAGAATTTTGCCCACTCATGAGAAGTGGAAGAAATTCTGCAAACTTCTGCCCCTGAGGACTGTGGGTAATGTAGTCCAGCATTTTGTCAGTTTATGGTGGGGGAGGGCTCCTGTGTGCTGTCCCCACCCCATCCCTGTGGATCCTTATTAATGTAGTCCAGTATTTTGCTGGTTCTCTGTGCAGAACCCATGGAACTTCTGCCCCATTAGAATTGTAGGTAATTAAGTCCCAGGCATTTTCTGGCCTAGAGGGGTTGATTCTGTGCACTTCCACCCCCATCTCCCAGGATTGTGGATAATGTAGTCCAGCATTTTGCTGGGTGGAGGTGGGGGGAGAAAGAGGGCACCTGAGAGTTTCTGCTGCTGAGGGCTGAGGGTAACATAGTCTGACGTTTTGCTGGTTCTCTGTGGGGCAGTCTGGGAGCTTCTGTCATCTCAGGATTATGAATAATTTAGTCCCATGTTTTACCAGATTAGAGGAGGCAGGAGATTCCTGGGATTTCCAACCCCCCCCCTCCATGATTGTAGGTAATGTAGTCCCATATTATTACAGCTCAAGGTGGGGGGTCATTCCTATGATTTTACCATCCCCACCCCCTAAGGATGGTGGGTAATGCAGTCTAGTATTTTGCTGGTTCTCTGTGGGGGACACTGGGAATTTCTTTCTCCTTGTGGGTGATGCAGTCCCATATTTTTCCAGCTCACAGTTTAAAGCACTCATGTGAGCTTCTGCTGCCCCTAAGAATTATGGGTAATAGAGTCCAGTGTTTCCCCAACACACATCTCTGCCAGATGTCTTGTAACTACAAGCTGCATGCTTGTTCAGGCACCCTGAAATTCTTAGTACTATGGTCCAGTGACCTAGCCATGCAGCTCTCACCACAGAGGATTATCAGAGGTGCAGTCTGCACATTTTCCCCCCAGGCATCTCCAGGTATTCTGAGCAGCTTAGTGCAGTATTCTGTCTGTACATACCTCATCATGAACTACCATGGGAAGTCCAGGCTGCACATTCACATGGGTAGGCTTGGGAACTCTAGGCAGAGAAGTCCAGTCCTCATTGGACAGATCTCTTGGGGTTGTAGGCACCCAAGGTTCATGGTTAGTGTAGTCTGTTGGGGGCAGCCCCCCAACATCACATTCTCCAAGATGGCACCTGGCACAGTGCCAAGATGAGTCCGCGGTGCTGGCTCAATAACAGGAAGCACGTATGATTGGTGGGTACTTCCCTACTGGGTCTGTGCTGCACTCGTGATCAATACATGCACCTATGTCTTTTAGCTACCACACATACACCTTCTTCGTGGACATTCACGTGCTCTTATTTCTGATTGGTTATCTCTTGCTTATGCTGCCTTTACTTTATGTATAAATATGAGCACAAAAAACAATAGAGATCTCCTTTTGCACCTATAAGAAACGTCTTGTGAATCTTTTCACCGCGGGCGGTGGGAGTCAACAAGTGGTGCCAAAACCCGGGACACATTCAGTGAGTATTCATAAATTAATTAAGAGAAATATTTGCTGGCCAGGGAAAGTTCGCTGGAAATTAGTGACCTAACAAAGTTCGCAGGGGAGTGCGACATAATTAAGGTTCGCTGGGATTAGCGACTAGAATCAAGTTCGCGGATAGCGACTAGATTTTATTTTTATTTTTGTCAGTATTGCTAAAGTGGTTTATTTTGTGTGCTAATAACTTTATTTGATTGTATTCAATGGGTACTGAATTATTATGAGTGAGAATGAAGAAACCCTTGAGGGACCTTCTTAAGGCTAACGGGACACCTTTAAAAACTAAAATGGCAAGACTTTTCTTAAAAACGGTAGAAGAAATAGCACCTTGGTTTTTGGATGAAGGTTTGCTAAATATTCCACAATGGGATCATTTGGGGGAAGATTTAAAGGCAGCTGATAAAGTAAGTCCGTTACTATCAGGAACGTTGGCAATTTGGACTTTGATAAGGGGATGTTTAAACACCCCACGGCCCCGTTATAAAGAAGCCCTTAAGGAAGGGGAGGAAGCTTTAGAGGAATTAAGGGAGGAATGATCTAGGGCATTGGATAGAGAGAGTATTGAGGAGAAAGAAGGATCAGAGGAGGAAGGAAAATCAGATGACGAAGAAGATCTTAGAACGTTAACTAAATGTTTTTCCCTTAAAGGGAACATGACACATGATTCTGGAGCTGCTCCTTCAGCACCTCCACCTTATAATTTAAAATATAGTGGAAGGATGTCAACATGTTGTTGTAAAAGTTCTGAAACAGATGACTGGCATGCTCTACGGCAAGGTGCTGTTTTCCCAGTTTTTGAAGACCAAAATAATCAGAGGTATCATCAGCCTTTAGACTTTAAAATAATAAAACAATTAAAGGAAGCTGTTATGTCGTATGGCCCCCAGGCAGCTTTTACCCTGTCGTTAGTAGACTCTGTGGGGGGGTTAAATCTTACCCCCGATGATTGGGGTAATGCAGCCAGAGCTACTTTATCTGGAGGACAATATTTGGTTGGGAAAACTGCCTGGCAGGAATATTCGGCTGATACCACTCGACATAATGCTACAGCGGGTAACCCAGCTTGGAATATAGAAATGCTTATGGGATCAGGGTCATTTATAGGACAACAAGCACAATTAAATTATAATCCTGAAGTATATATGCAAATTGCTGCAGTGGCTACTAAGGCTTGGAAAACCATTCAAGGAAGTGGAGATTTACAGGGACAGCTTTCTAAGGTTTTACAAGGGACTAATGAGCCGTATGCTGATTTTGTGGCACGACTGCTACAAACAGCCAGTCGCATATTTGGAGATGTGGATCAAGCCATGCCTTTAATAAAACAACTGGCGTATGAACAGGCTAATAAATGGTATAAAGAGGCTATTAGACCCTGGAAAAATAAGGATTTAAGTACATATATTAAAGTATGTAGGGATATTAATGAAAATGTTATACAAGGTCAAATTATGGCCACAGCTATAACCCAAGGTTTGCAGGCTTCCTTTAAAAGGGGAGGGCCTCCAGGATCTTGTTATTATTGTAAACAACAAGGACATTTTAAAAAAGATTGCCCTCAGTTAAAGGACCCTAATCGACCTCCTATGAGGCCAAAGCCTCAACTTTGTCCTGGATGTAAAAAAGACAATCATTGGTCCTCTGAATGTAGATCCATGTTAGATAAAGATGGGAATCCTCTTTCACCAATTGGACAGACAAAAAATGGGAAACGGGGCCCTTTTCCCCATGGCCCAGCACAAATGTATGGGGTGATTCAGCAAATACCCAGGACTCACTATCCTCTGACAGACTAAGAAGAGCCACAAAAGGGAGTGCAGAATTGGACCTCCATGCCACCGCCAGAGCAATATTAACCCCTGAAATGGGGGTGCAGCCTGTTCCCACAGATCTAAAGGGCCCCTTGCCCCTAAATACAGTAGGAATCTTATTGGGAAGAAGCTCTAGGGCACTTAAAGGACTTTTAGTGGTCCCAGGAGTTATTGATCCAGATTTCACGGAAGAAATTAAAGTTCTTGCATTCTCCCCTCAGGGGATAATTTCTATAACACCTGGAGATTGTATTGCACAACTCCTGATTGTTCCTAGTTGTCATGATAATTACCCATCTACCGCAGTTATCCGTGGAGATGCGGGCTTAGGATCCACAGGAGTTGATTTGGCTTGTTTTATTATGGATCTTAATCAAAGGCCTATGATCACTCTTGTTATTAAAGGCAGGGAATTTTCTGGACTCCTTGATACAGGAGCTGATACTAATATTATTACCTTGAAGGACTGGTTGAAAAACTGGCCTCTAGATAAAACAGAACAAACATTAAGGGGATTGGGGATTGCTATAGGTCCACAGAGGAGTAGTGCCCTTCTATCTTGGAAGAATCCAGAAGGTCAGAAATGATTATTTCAACCTTATGTTTTGGAACATTTGCCTGTAAATCTTTGGGGCAGAGATATTCTTACACAAATGGAGTTAAAACTTACCACAGATGGACAATATGGCAAAGAAGCTCAAGTTTTAATGTTAAAACAAGGACATGTATGGGGCAAGGGACTTGGTCGCCATAATCAGGGCATTACTCAGCCACTACATATTAAAGGTAATCAAGGTCGCAAAGGTTTGGGTTTCCTTAGGGGCCACTGAACAACAAAAGATTAAAATATTTTGGAAATCTAATGCACCGGTTTGGGTCCCTCAGTGGCCCCTTACCCAAGAAAAACTCAAAGCAGCCCAAGAATTGGTGCAAGATCAATTAACAGCAGGACATATAAAGTCCTCCACTTCTCCGTGGAATACTCCTATTTTTGTTATTAAAAAGAAATCAGAAAATGGCGACTTTTACATGATCTTAGAGCAATTAATGTTACTATGCAGCCCATGGGTCCAGTTCAAGTGGGTCTTCCAGTTCTTTCAGCCTTGCCTAAGAGATGGCCTACTTTAATAGTTGACATCAAAGATTGCTTTTTCTCTATTCCATTACATCCTGCTGATAGTGAGAGGTTTGCATTTACTCTCCCATCTTTAAATCATCATGGACCTGATCAATGATTTGAATGGGTGGTGCTGCCTCAAGGTATGGCTAATAGTCCCACTATGTGTCAGATTTACGTTGATCATGCCTTAAAATCAATCCAACAGTTATATCCCAAGTTGATTATTTATCATTACATGGATGACATATTGATATGCTATCCAAAAGAAGATGAATTAAAAAATATTTATTCTCAGATGGTAAAACAACTTAAATCCTGGGGACTTATTATTGCCCCAGAAAAGGTACAACTTGGAAATACTCAAGAATTTTTAGGAACTTTATTAAATAAAACTGTAGTCAAACCTCTAAAAACTACTATTAGGGTAGATCATTTAAAAACTTTAAATGATTTTCAAAAATTGTTAGGAGATATAAATTGGATTCGACCTTATTTACGTATGTCCACTGGAGATTTGCTTCCTTTATTTAATATTCTTCAAGAAGATCCTCATCCTACATCTCCCAGAGTACCTACTCCTGAAGCATGTAAAATATTAAAACTAGTACAACAAAAGCTCAATTTAGCACAAGTAGATAGAATTGATTCTATAAAACCTTTACAATTTGTTGTTACTCCTGATACAAGATTACCTACTGGAGTGTTTTGGCAAGAAGGACCGCTATTTTGGGTTCATTTAGCTTGTTCTACTAAGACTTTGTTGCCATATCTTGAAGCTGTAGCTCAGTTAATCTTAAAAGCATTGAAATCCTCTATTACTGTTTTTGGATTTCATCCGGTAACTATTATAACTCCTTATGATAAAAAACAACTTCAATGGCTTTATAATTCATCAACTTTATGGACTATTATTAAATGTTCTACCCAAGCTAAATTTGATAATCATTTTCCTAAACATTCTTATCTTCAGTTTTGCCTTAATAATCCTGTCATTTTTCCAAAAATTACTAGGTGCCAACCGATTCCTATGGCCCTAGTTGTCTTTACTGATGGCTCTAAAACAGGAACTGGAGCAATTTGATATCAGGATAACATTCAAACTTTTATTTTTCCAGTCACTTCAACTCAACATACTGAAATTCTAGTGTTCTCGAGGTTTTTCAAATGTTCTCTAATATTCCAATCAATGTTTATTCAGACAGTCTTTATGTGGTTCAAGCCCTTTCTAATTTAGAATGTACAGGGCTTATAGTTCTTGTGTCTATGATTTCTGCTCCTCTATGAACATTACAGCAACTACTTTGGGACCATAGAGAACCTTTTTTTATCGGGCACCTTAGGGCTCACACTAATCTTCCTGGACCATTGACTGAAGGAAATAATTTAACAGATATTGCTACTAGAGATATTCATATTTTTCCTGCAGTAGAGATTCCTCAAAAATTTCATCAACAATTTCATGTTAATTCTACTATTTTAAAGCTTAAATTTAATATTACTAAAGATGCTGCCTGCGCTATTGTAAAATCTTGTGGCCAATGTGCAGTCCTCCATCATTCTTCCTCAATAGGTGTTAACCCAAAAGGACTTTTACCTAATCATTTATGGCAAGTGGATGTTACTCATATTTCAGAATTTGGCAATTTAAAATATGTTCATGTCTCAGTTGATACTTATTCAGGAGTTATATTTGCATCATTACACAATGGAGAAAAAACAAAAGATGTTATTACTCATTGTCTTCAAGCATTTTCAACTTGGGGTCTACCAAAACAAATCAAGACTGACAATGGTCCGGCTTATGTCTCTACCTCCTTTCACCAATTTCTTCAAAAATTTGATATTATCCTTACTACAGGAATACCTTATAATCCCCAAGATCAAGGTATTGTTGAGCGTGAGCATCTCACGCTCAAAAATACTCTTTATAAACAAAAAGGGGGAATAGGAGACACCTTCAGGTCCCCAAAGGACAAACTTTCTGTATCCCTCTTTATTATTAATTTTTTAACTTTAGATAAAGAAGGTCATTCCACTGCTGAACGACACGCTCACCCAAATATTGACAATAAGGCCTCTGTAAAATGGAGAAATGTCCTAGATGGACAATGGTATGGCCCGGATTCAGTTCTTTACTGGAGCCGAGGCTCTGTTTGTATTTTTCCACAGAATAAGCCAACGCTTATATGGGTGCCTGAAAGGCTAGTGCGGGGGATAACAACTATACCAAATACAGAAGATGTACAAACAGAAGAGGACAAAACTTCAGAGACATGTAATTCTCCTAATTTGCCTCCTTCAAATAATTAGTGGTCAAAAATTTGGGGGATTATTAAAGACATTTCCCTATCCTCTCCCTTTAACTAACACCTCATCGGTGTATCCAGCCATATTTTCTACCCATGATTCAGCAGGATTGCCTTATGTTCCTTATGATAAAACACAAGCAAATGTAAATTGGACATTTGGTTTTGAATTGCAAGGAACTTTATGTTTTAAAATTTCTGGCTACTTACATAATCCTTGCATTTATTTGGTTAATTATACTGATGGACATTTAATCAGCAAAGATACTAGAACCCCAGAACAAATACCCCCCTTTTCAGAAGGTAAAGGTATTAGTGACAGATGGGGAGAAGAAACTCTATTACAAGGTTTGGTCCCAAGATTAGATTATAATGACACCTGTTATCAAATAAACTTTCCTTTTAGATGTGAGGATAAGCCACCTCAATGGCCACCTATTTGGTAATCCTGTGTGGACTGGTATTATCCTAAGTGTCTTGCTCAAAAATCATTTTCTTATAGAGGACCAGGAACAGCACAAAATAATACCTGGTATGGGACTAATTTTTCTACTATAAACTATAACACCCTCACTGGTTCCTCGATTCCTTTTACCTTGTGGACAGTATGTGACTCATGGGCCTGTCTTAATATTGCCCCTATGACGTTTCTCTTAGGAGGACAAGTAAGATACTCTAACTATTCATACAATTATACTTACTACTCTAATGGAAATACTACATGGGAGGATAATATAAAGGTAAATTGGAACAATCTAGATGGAAAAAATCGTACTTTCCCGCCTTCTCCTGTATGTGTATCCCCACATTTTATGTTTCTCCTTACCTCCAATGTTACTAATACTACTACATTAAATTGTTCAGAATCTTCTTGTGTTTTAGCTCAATGTTGGAATGCATCCATTTATACTTTGGCAGTGATCCTGCGAGTGCCAAGATATTTACCTGTTCCAGTGGATGTCAGTTCTCTCTCCAGTACTGCTGTAATGAGCCTATCTGTGACTCTAGATCCTCGGGATCATGCCTGTCTTAGGTTGCATAACAGCAGAACATATTCTTACCAGTCCTTGGTATCTCACCCATCTTGGGATGAGGACCTATCTTAGGTTGATATATGTCTCTGTTTGCTTACCTGTCATTGGCTACCAATCCAGCATATTAAGCCATATTTGAGGGGTTCTTTCCAATGTTAGAGCCGCAATTGCTTGTTTTATAACAGAAGCTTGATGTCTCTGTAATTGGCGGGTCTGTCTAATTTTTTTGAAAAGCCATATATTTGCTATCAGGAAGATAACTCCTAAAACAGTGGTTTGTACCAAATTTTGTTGGATCCATCCTACGAATTGATCAGATAAGGTGTGAACAGTGGATGCTAGGGTATGGATATCTACTTTAGTACGATTAATGGTAGTGATTTGATGTTGTAACGCCCCAGGGAAGTCTCTTGACAGAGCAGCCAGTTGCTGTGGTTTCTTCAATCCATGAGCTCAGCTTTGGTCTCCATCCCTGCCTTCCACACGTTTCCAAGACTGCAGGGGAAGGAGGAGGCAGAAAACAGATGCTTTTCCATTCACTCACCCTGAAGAGGCTTTCCTTCTCTTCCCACAGGCGAATGAGGTATTTCTAGTAGCTAATCAGTATCTTCACCTTCTGTCCTTAACTGTACTAATCTACCAATGAGTCTAAGGAGACCCTGCATGTCTATATACAGAACAAATTAACATAAATACATTACATACAATCAACAGTTACATGATGAAGGAGCAGACCTACTTCATGAACTAAATAAATTTCAAACATAAATTAAAATGAAAATACAGTGTCTCCACTTTTGCAGGAAAAATCTTTAAAAACAAATCGAAAGGCTCCCCTCTCCCCCAAAGGTCTACTGCTCGTGGATGATCCACGCACCCACAATGAGATGCAGCAATGAACCCACATTGCAGGATGTGTCAGCTCTTAGCTTTGGTGTCATTGCCCAGACGCGGGACTCCTTGAGTCCAGGTATAGTAAATGCTGGAATCCACAGGGCAATACCAGGTTGAGAAAGGGCTGCCACAGGGATTTCCATGGGATTTGCCTCCACTGCCACCCCCCCTCCCTCCCAACGTCTGCCTAGAGGAGGGTCAGACTGAGTCACTAGTGGAGGTCTCCCAGATGTCGGATGGGAGAAACAGTACTGACATCCACGCAGGGGAATGCAGTCCACCCAGAAGAGTCCCATTCAGCCCCAAGGTGAGGCAACCGCATCCTCAAGGCTAGTCCCATCCTTTGGATTGTACGGAGATGTGGAATTCCACTGGGGGTGACTAAGGATTTTTTTTTTAAGTTGTATGAGAACCAATGGGAATGGTTGTGATCAGGGTGAACAATCCTGACTTCTGTATCCCAGGAAGGTAAGGCTTGGGCACAAAACTCTACAGTGAACATATGCAGAGACTTAGGGTAGTTTTGATTTGCATTTCTATGTTGAATATTTTTTCATATATCTGTTAATTGCTTGTACATCTTCTTCGTGAAGTGTATGTTCATTTCCTTAGCCCATTTGTTGATTGGATTATTTGTATTCTTAGTGTAGAGTTTTTTGAGTTCTTTATAGATTCTGCAAATTAGTGCTCTATATGAAGTATGAGTGCAAAAGATATTCTCCTACTCTGTAGGCTCTCCACATTACTGATAGTTTCCTTTGCTGAGAGAAAGCTTTTTAGTTTGAATCTATCCCAGTTATTGATTCTTGTTTTTATTTCTTGGGCTATGGGAGTCCTGTTAAGGAAGTCTCATCCTAAGACAACAAGTTGAAGGATTGGACCTACCTTTTCTTCTATAAGATGCAGGGTCTTTGGTCTGATTCCGAGGTCCTTGATCCATTTTGAGTTGAGCTTTGTGCAGGGTGAGAGATAGGGGTTTAATTTCACTCTGTTGCATATGGTTTTCCAGTTCTCCCAGCACCATTTGTTGAAAAGGCTATCTTTTCTCCATTGCATATTTTTGGCAACTTTGTCTAGTATGAGAAAATTGTATTTATTTGGGTTTGTGTCTGTGTCCTCTATTCTGTACCATTGACCTACCTGTCTATTTTGGTATCAATACCATGCCAGTTTTGTTACTATTGCTTTGTAATAGAGTTGAAGATCTGGTATTGCAATACCCCCTGCTTTGCTCTTTCTACTGAGGATTGCTTTAGCTATTCTGGGTTTCTTATTCTTCCAGATGAATTTCATAATTGCTTGCTCTATTTCTGTAAGGTACACCATTGGGATTTTAGTTGGAATTGCATTGAATCTGTATAGCACTTTTGGTAGTATGGCCATTTTGACAATATTAATTCTGCCTATCGAAGAACATGGGAGATCTTTCCATCTTCTAAGGTTCTCTTTAATATCTTTCTTTAGTGTACTTCTATTTAGATCTCATTGTAGAGGTCTTTCACCTCTTTTGTGAGATTGATTCCCAAGTATTTTATTTTTTTCAATGCTATTGTGAAAGGGGTAGTTTTCCTAATTTCTTTTTCTGAAGATTCATCACTCATGTATAAAAATGCGTTCGATTTATGAGCATTGATCTTGTAACCTGCTACTTTACTGTTTGACTTATGAGTTCTAAGAGTTTTCTGGTGGAATTTCCAGGTTCCTCTAAATATATAATCATGTCATCAGCGAACAGGGGTAGTTTGAGTTCTTCTTTTCCAATTCGTATCCCTTTAATTTCTTTGGTTTGTCTAATTGCTCTGGCTAGAGTCTCAAGAATGATGTTGAATAGAAGTAGTGAAAGAGGGCATCTCTGCCTTGTTCCAGTTTTTAGGGGGAATGCTTTCAGTTTTTCACCATTTAGAATGATATTGGCCATGGGCTTAGCATAGATGGCCTTTACAATGTTAAGGAATGTTCCCATGATCCCTATTTTTTCCTGTGTTTTGAGCATAATGGGAGGCTGTAATTTATCAAATGCTCTTTCTTCATCTATCACAATAATCATGTGATTCTTAACTTTTAGTCTGTTGATATGGTGAATGACATTTATTGATTTCTGGATGTTGAACCAACATTGCATCCCTGGGATAAAACCCACTTGATCGTGGTGCACTATCTTTTTAATATATTTTTGTATGCGATTTGCTAAAATTTTGTTGAGAATTTTTGTGTCGATGTTCATTAAGGATATTGGTCTGAAATTTTCTTTCCTCGATGTATCTCTGTCTGGTTTAGGTATCAGGGTAATATTGGCTTCATAGAATGAGTTTGGGAGGGTTCCCTTCTCTTCTACTTTATGGAATACTTTGAGAAGTGTTGGAATGAGCTCTTCTTTAAAGGTTTTGTAGAACTCGGCTGAGAATCCTTCTGATCCTGGATTTTTCTTTGTTGATAGGCTTTTGATGACCTCTTCTATTTCATTGCTTGAAATTGATTTATTTAAGTTGTATATGTCCTCCTTGTTCAGTTTAGGTAATTCATATGTCTCTAGAAACTTGTTGATGTCTTGGAGGTTTTCTGTTTTGTTGGAGTATAGATTTTCAAACTACCTTCTAATTATGTTTTGTATTTCATTCATGTCTGTTGTGATATTTCCTTGTTCATTCCGAATTGTAGTAATTTGAGTTTTCTCCCTCTTTCTCTTTGTTAGTGTGGCTAAGGGTTTATCAATTTTGTTTATTTTTTCAAAGAACCAACTATTTATTTTGTTAATTTTTCCGATTGTTTCTTTTGTTTCAATTTCGTTGATATCGGCTCTGATTTTTACTATTTCCTGTCTTCTACTACTTTTGGTGTTGGTCTGCTCTTCTTTTTATAGGGCTTTCAGTTGTAGGGTTCTACTTCTTTTGTTGAATGTGCCCCATGAAATAAATCTTCCTCGAAATACTGCTTTCATAGTGTCACAGAGGTTTTGATATGATGTGTCTTTGTTCTCTTTTACTTCTAAGAATTTTTAAATTTTTCTCCTGATGTCTTCTGTGATCCATTCATCATACAATAGTGTATTATTTAATCTCCAAGTATGGGAGAAGTTTCTGTTTTTTATTCTGTCATTTATTTCTAATTTCAATCCATTATGATCTGAGAGATACAAGGTAGTATCTCTATCTTCTTGTATTTGCTAACAGTAGCTTTGTGGCATAAAACATGGTCTATTTTAGAGAAGGATCCATGTGCTGCTGAGAAGAAAGTGTATTTGCTCTTTGTTGCATGGTATATTCTACAAATGTCTGTTAAGTCTAAATTGTTGATTGTGTTATTGAGATCTATGGTTTCTTTATTCAATTTTTGTTTGGACGATCTATCCAGAGGTGAGAGAGGTGTGTTAAAATCACCTAGTATTATTGTGTTGTGGTGTATTTGATTTCTGGAATTGAGAAGGATTTGTTTGACATACATTGATGAGCCAATGTTCGGGGCATAGATATTTATGATTGTTATGTCTTGCTGATTTATGCTTCACTTAAGCAGTATGTAATGTCCTTCTTTATCCCTTCTGACTAGTTTTGGCTTGAAGTCCGCATTATCTGAAATGAGGATGGATACTCCAGCTTTTTTGCTGTGTCCGTGTGCATGGTATGTTTTTTCCCATCCTTTCACCTTTAGTCTATGGGTATCTCTTTCTATGAGATGAGTCTCTTGCAGGCAACATATTGTCGGATTTTTCTTTTTAATCCAATCTGCCAGTCTATGTCTTTTGATTGATGAGTTCAGGCCATTAACATTCAGGGTTATTATTGTGATATGATTTGTATTCCCAGTCATTTGACTCATTTTTGTTTTTTTGACATGATTTGGTTTCTTCTTTATTTGGCTATTCCTTTAGGCTAGTTCCTCCCGTTGTTGATTTGCATCGTTGTTTTTCATCTCTTCCTCATGGAATATTTTGCTGAGAATGTTCTGTAATGCCGGTTTTCTTTTTGTAAATTCCTTTAGCTTTTGTTTATCATGGAAGGATCTTATTTCATCATCAAATCTGAAGGTAAGTTTTGCTCTGTATGAGATTCTTGGTTGGCATCCATTTTCTTTCAGGGCTTAGTAAATGTTGTTCCAGGCCCTTCTAGTTTTTAGGATCTGGATTGAAAAATCTGCTGATATTCTTATTGGTTTCCCCCTGAATGTAACTTGATTCTTTTCTCTTGCAGCCTTTAAAATTCTGTCTTTATTTTGTATGTTAGGTATTTTCATAATAATGTGCCTTGGTGTGGGTCTATGGTAATTTTGTATATTTGGAGTCCTATAAGCCTCTTGTACTTGGTTTTCCATTTCATTCTTCAGATTTGGGAAATTTTCTGATATTATTTCTTTGAATAGATTGTTCATTCCTTTGGTTTGTTTCTCTAAGCCTTCCTCAATCCCAATAATTCTTAAATTTGGCCTTCTCATGATATCCCATAGTTCTTGTAGATTCTGTTCATGATTTCTTACCATCTTCTCTGTTTGGCCAACTTTGTTTTCAAGATTAAATATTTTGTCTTCAATATCTGAGGTTCTGTCTTC
Source organism: Sciurus vulgaris (assembly GCF_902686455.1). Lineage (NCBI taxonomy): Eukaryota > Metazoa > Chordata > Mammalia > Rodentia > Sciuridae > Sciurus > Sciurus vulgaris. Next base: position 24,205 of record NC_136462.1, read on the forward strand.
CAGGTGTTCTATCCTATTGTTTATGCTTTGTATGGAGTTTTTTATTTGGTTTATTGTTTCCTTCATTTCAAGGATTTCTGTTTTTTTTTCCAGTATCTCTAACTCTTTATTGAAATGATCTCTTGCTTCCTGTATTTGCTCTTTTAACTGTTGATTGGTGCAATCATTTAATGCCTGCATTTGCTCTTTCATCTCCTCATTTGCTTCTCTGATTGTTTTAATTATGTACTTTCTGAACTCCCTTTCTAACATATGTTCTGCTGTGCTGTCATTGAGTTTTATTGATATAGTATCTAGGTTTGTTTGGGACATTTTCTTCCCTTTTTTTCTCATATTGGTCAGATGTCAGTGGGACTCTGATTTTGCAGATTTCCTCTATTTGCTTATAGTGTCCCTATAGATTTCCAGTGCATCACCTCCCAGCCTTCAGTAGCCTGAAGTCTTGGAGTAACTTGATAATGCAGTACTTCCAAAGAAAGCTGTTCCTAGCCTGCTACTGGTTCCAGGGCTTGGAGATGGCTCTGTGTGGAAAGGCTCTTATTGGGGGGCCTGCTCTGAGAAGCTGGCCATGTGGGAGGGGCCCACCGCTGGAGTGCCCAGGGCTGCCTGGAGAAGACTCTAGCTGCCCTACTCTAATAAGCTGCCTGAATCTGGGCCTGCCACCCAGGCCGAGCTTCACTGTGTGGGGGAGACTCACCTTGTGGTTCTATTTTAGTCTGAGTCTCTCAATGCCTCCCCTTCTTGAATCCTGGGTTCTGGAGTGACTGGAGATGCAGTCACCCTCTAGTCCACCATCTTGGACTGCCCTGTTGAAAAAGCCTGCAGGCTGGAGGAGCCAGGGCTGCCTGGAGAAGTCTCTGGCTGTCCTGCACTGGTCCCAGAGGCTGCTTGCAGTTCAGAGGTCTCCACTGGCTTGGGGACTTGTGGCTGGCTCTGTCTAGAAAGGCTCTCACTGGTCGGTCTGCCTCGAGAAGCTAACCTGAAAAGGCACTTCCCGCCGGAGGGAGCTGGGCTGCTTGGGGAAGTCCCTGGCTGCCCTGTCCTGTTCTCTGAAGCAGCATGGGGGTGGGCCAGAGCTCGCCGCATGCTGGATCAGGGACTTGGAGCTGGTTGTGTGCACAAAGGCTCTCACTGCGGAGCCTGCTCTGAGAAGCTGGCTGTGTGGGAGGAGCCCACTGCTGGAGTGCCCAGGGTTGCCTGGACAAGACTCTAGGTGCCCTGTCCTACTCTAATAAGCAGCCTGAATCCAGGCGTGCCACCCGGGCTGAGCTTCACCAGGTGGGGGAGACTTACCCTGTAGTTCTATTTTAGTCCTAGTCTCTCAATGCCTCCCCTTCTTGAGTCCTGGGTTCTGGAGTGTCTGGAGATGCAGTCACCCTCTAGTCCACCATCTTGGACCACCCCATTGAAAAAGCCTGCAGGCCGGAGGGGGCAGGGCCACCTGGAGAGGTCTCTGGCTGCCCCGCTCTGGTCCCAGAGGCTGCTTGCGGGTCGGAGGTCTCCGCTGGCTTGGGGACTTGTGGCTGTCTCCCATGGTTCTATTTTAGTCTGAGTCTCTCAATGCCTCCCCTTCTTGAATCCTGGGTTCTGGAGTGACTGGAGATGTAATCACCCTCTAGTCCGCCATCTTGGATCACCCAGAAACAGGATTAAAACATAAAAATCAGACTTCTTATGGAACAGTGATTTCAGATTTACTCATTTGCTATGAAACTCTGAGTAACCAAGATTGCTATGAGAAAATACAAAAACAGATTCTAGCTGCCGATCCTCAATGTTAAGTTCACACAGTATAAGATGATGTCATATATTTGTTAGCTTAAAATGTCTAGCATTTATTATCTACATCAGTAGTCACATGATTGACATTTATTCAACCATACTGAACTTGCTTTAACCTTTATGATCAGTTAAATATTAATATGTCTTATTGTTTAGTTATAGGTTATCACAAGTAAACAATTACTAGAATAATTAGAATACTTCCTTGTCGAGTCCAGTAATGATCATACAAAATATTTTTGTTTTTCTCCTTGTGACTTTTTCCTGTTCTGAAAAAACATGTGTAACTGCCTACCTTTTAATGTATAAAAAACTGGCTGGGAAAAATAAAATATAGAACACAGCATCCATTCCTTGAGTTTGTGTTGCTTTGTTCTCCACCTTGCTGATGCCTTACTCCATCACCTGTGACCACTACAACCCCTGCTAGGGCTGGACCCCGGCATGTGGCCATCATCATGGAAGGACATCTCCTTTCCTGAGACACCTACAGGAGGCTAGAAGACCTTTGATAAGACCCAGGAGCCAAGAAGAGGAGGTATTGAGAGAATTGGGACCAACTCAGAACCACCAGGGAATATACACTACCTGAAGGCCACCACCCATAGAAGGCCAGCTTCCTAGTGGAGCACTGCATTTTCAAGTTCCTCCAAGACTTCAGGCTACTGAAGGCTAAGAGGTGAGTTATTGGAAATCTACAGAGACAATATTAGTCAATAGAGGAAATCTGCAATATCCCAGAGTTTCACTACTAGAGGGGTAGATACTTCAACAATATAAGAAAACAAGGGAAGAAAATGTCCCACATGAACCTAGATGGCATAGCAATAATATCTAATGACAGCATGCAGAAGAAATGTCAGAAAGGGAGTTCAGAATGTACAAAATCAAAACGATCAGGGAAGCAAGTGAGGACATGAAAGAGCAAATGCAGGCATTGAAGGATGAGATGAAAGGGCAAATGCAGGCATTGAATGCTCACACCAATCAACAGTTAAAAGAGCAAATACAGGAAGCAAGAGATCATTTCAATAAAGAGTTAGAGATACTGGAAAAAAAAAAACAGAAATCCTTGAAATGAAGGAAACAGTAAACCAAATAAAAAACTCCATTCAAAGCATAACCATAACCAGGATAGAACACCTGGAAGACAGAACCTCAGACATTGAAGACAAAATATTTAATCTTGAAAACAAAGTTGGCCAAACAGAGAAGATGGTAAGAAATCATGAACAGAATCTACAAGAACTATGGGATATCATGAGAAGGCCAAATTTAAGAATTATTGGGATTGAGGAAGGCTTAGAGAAACAAACCAAAGGAATGAACAATCTATTCAAAGAAATAATATCAGAAAATTTCCCAAATCTGAAGAATGAAATGGAAAACCAAGTACAAGAGGCTTATAGGGCTCCAAATACACAAAATTACCATAGACCCACACCAAAGCACATTATAATGAAAATACCTAACATACAAAATAAAGACAGAATTTTAAAGGCTGCAAGAGAAAAGAATCAAATTACATACAGGGGTAAACCCATATGGATATCAGCAGATTTTTCAATCCAGACCCTAAAAGCTAGAAGAGCCTGGAACAACATGTTTTCAAGCTCTGAAAGAAAATGGATGCCAACCAAGAATCTTATACCCAGCAAAACTTACCTTCAGATTTGACAATGAAATAAAATCCTTCCATGATAAACAAAAGCTAAAAGAATTTACAAAAAGAAAGCTGGCACTACAGAACATTCTCAGCAAAATATTCCATGAGGAAGAGAAGGAAAACAACAATGCAAATCAGCAACGGGAGGAACTAGCCTAAAGGAACAACCAAATAAAGGAGAAATCAAGTCATGTCAAAAAACAAAAATGTGCCAAATGGCCATGAATACAAATCATATCACAATAATAACCATGAATGTTAATGGCCTGAGCTCATCAATCAAAAGACATAAACTGGGTGGGGCTATAGCTCAGTTGGTAGAGTGCTTGCCTTGCAAGCACAAAGCCCTGGGTTCAATCCCCAGCACCAAAAAAAAAAAAAAAAAAAAGAAAAAAGAAAAAAAAAAGACATAGAGTGGCACATTGGATTAAAAAGAAAGATCCAACAATTTCCTGCCTGCAAGAGACTCATCTCTTAGAAGGAGATTACCACAGACTAAAGGTGAAAGGATGGGGAAAAACATACCATGCACATGGACACAGCAAAAAAGCTGGAGTATCCATCCTCATAGCAGATAATGTGGACTTCAAGCCAAAGTTAGTCAGAAGGGATAAAGAAGGACATTTTATACTGCTTAAGGGAAGCATAAATTAGCAAGACAGAACAATCATAAATATCTATGCCCCAAACAGTGGCTCATCCATATATATCAAACAAATCCTTCTCAATTCCAGAAATCAAATAGACCACAACACAATAATACTAGGTGATTTTAACACACCTCTCTCACAAATGGACAGATTCTCCAAAGAAAAATTGAACAAAGAAACCATAGATCTCAATAACACAATCAACAATTTAGACTTAACAGACATTTGTAGAATATACCATGCAACAAAGAGCAAATACACTTTCTTCTCAGCAGCACATGGATCCTTCTCTAAAATAGACCATATATTATGCCACAAAGCTACTGTTAGCAAATACAAGAAGATAGAGATACTACCTTGCATCTCTCAGATCATAATGGATTGAAATTAGAAATAAAGGACAGAGTAAAAAACAGAAACTAATCCAACACCTGGAGATTAACTAATATGCTATTGTATGATGAATGGATAACAGAAGATATAAGGAGGGAAATTAAAAAATTCTTAGAGGTAAATGAGAACAAAGAAACAACATTTCAAAGTCTCTGGGACACGATGAAAGCAGTTCTTAGAGGAAAAATTATTTCATGGAGTGCAAACAATAAAAGAAGAAAAAGTCAACAACTAAACGACCAAAGACTGCAGCTCAAAGTCCTAGAAAAAGAAGAACAGACCAACACCAAAAGTAGTAGAAGACAGGAAATAGTTAAAATCAGAGCTGAAATCAATGAAATTGAAACAAAAGAAACAATCAAAAATTGACAAAATAAATAGTTGGTTCTTTGAAAAAATGAACAAAATTGATAAACCCTTAGCCACACTAACAAAGAATAGAGAAGACCCAAATTACTAAAATTCAGAATGAACAAGGAAATATCACAACAGACACGAATGAAATACAAAACATAATTAGAAGCTAGTGTGAAAATCTATACTCCTACAAAACAGAAAATCTTGAAGACATCAACAGGTTTCTAGAGACATATGAATTACCTAAACTGAATGAGGACATACACAATTTAAATAGATCAATTTCAAGTAATGAAATAGAAGAGGTCATCAAAAGCCTACCAACAAAGAAAAGTCCGGGATCAGATGGGTTCTCAGCCGAGTTCTACAAAACCTTTAATGAAGAGCTCATTCTAATACTTTTCAAAGTATTTCATGAAATAGAAGAGGAGGGAACCCTCCTAAACTCATTCTATGAGCCAATAGAATAGACACAGACACAAACCCAAATAAATACAATTTTCTCATACTAGACAAGGTGCCAAAAATATGCAATGGAGAAAAGATAGCCTCTTCAACAAATGGTGCTGGGAAAACTGGAAATCTGTATGCAACAGAATGAAACTAAACCCCTTTCTCTCACCCTGCACAAAAATCAACTCACAATGGATCAAGGACCTTGAAATCAGACCAGAGACCCTGTATCTTATATAAGCAAAAGTAGGTCTAAATCTTCAACTTGTTGGTTTAGGATGAGACTTCCTTAACAGGACTTTCATAGCACAAGAAATAAAAGCAAGAATCAATAACTGGGATAGATTCAAACTAAATAGCTTTCTCTCAGCAAAAGAAACTATTAGCAATGTGAAGAGAGAGCCTACAGAGAGGGAAAAAAATCTTTGCCACTCATACTTTAGATAGAGAACTAATTTCCAGAATATATAAAGAACTCGAAAAGCTCTACACGAAGAATAAAAATAACCCAATCAACAAATGGGCTAAGGATATGAACAGACTAAGGGCTAAGGATACTTCACAGAAGAAGATCTACAAGCAATCAACAAACATAAAAAAATGTTCACCATCTTTAGTAATAAGAGAAACGCAAATCAAAACTACACTAAGATTCCATCTCACCCCAATTAGAATGGCGGTTATCAAGAATACAAGCAACAATAGATGTTGGAGAGGATGTGGGGAAAAGGTACACTCATACATTGATGGTGGGGCTGCAAATTAGTGCAGCCACTCTGGAAAGCAGTGTGGAGATTCCTTAGAAAACTTGGAATGGAACCACCATTTGATCCAGCTATCCCATTCCTTGGCCTATACTCAAAGGACTTAAAATCAGCATATTACAGTGATGCGGCCACATCAATGTTCATAGCTGCTCAATTCACAATAGCCAGATTATGGTAACAACCTTGATGCCCTTCAATTGATGAATGGAGAAAGAAACTGTGGTGTATATATATATATATATATATATACACACACACATACATACCATGGAATATTACTCAGCCATAAAGAATAATAGAATTATGGCATTTGCAGGCAAATGGATGCAGTTGGAAAATATCATGTTAAGTGAGATAAGCCAATCTCAAAATACCAAAGGACGAATGATCTCACTGATAAGCGGATGATGACACATATAGGGGGTGGGAAGGGGACAAGAATGGAGGAAGGAGGGACTCTAGAGAGGGATAAGAGTGGTGGGAGGGGTGGGAGGGAGAAAAAATAACAGAGTGAATCAAACACTATTACCCTAGGTAAATGTATGATTACAGAAATGGCATGCCTCTACTTCATGTGCAAATAGAGAAACAAGATGTATCCCATTTGTTTACAATAAAAATGAATTAAAAAAAGAAAGAAAATGTAGCAATAAAAAAAATTGTACTGTCCTCTGGCAGCCTGGATTCTTTATCAGAGAGCTTGTATTGAGGCCAGGCCTGGCAGCAGAAGAAAATGAAACGCTTTTTCTTGAGTGTCTGTGGGTTAAATTCGTCCCACTTTTTCAGTATGCTGGCTAGTGGTGAACCTGGCAATACTGTTGAGAGTGAAGCTCCCATCCGAGTGGAAGAGAAGAAAAATAGACCTCAGGCGGGGGCCCTGGAGACCATTTTTAGGGATGTCTCCCTAAATTTGAGCTTCAATCCAGTACAGAAAACCCGTCTCTCACTACTTGGCTTTGCCCAAGTGATTTCTGGCCTTCTTTGGCAAAGTGCTAGGGTCCCAGTTTGCCCTGTGCTAGAGACCCTTGGAGGATTCAGACTTAAGGGCATTACTGCTTTCCTCCCTGCCACAATAAATTCCTAATTAAGAGAGACCCACAACAAAAGAAAAATTGCACATCTTCTGCCTATTTTGTAGACTAAAGGAATCTCTAGAGGGCGAGGGGACACCTATTGGTTGTTAGACATATAATACCCTGTTCTCTGAGGGATTCAAGGGAGGGATTGAAATAAAATACATCCTCCTTACAGTTTAGAACACACTGAGCACATTTAAGCACAGGAAAACTTTAAAGAAACTAGCAAAGGCTAAATGTGCAAACAAAGGTAACCTGGGCATTTTCCTACTAATTGTCCCATGTCTTTCTCTTGATCCTACCATCTGAATGCTTAATGTCTGATCGGTGAGCAAAGGGGAAACATCCAGGAGGGAGTGGATGTGTGGGGTGTGGTCTGCAGAGAGAGCCTTGGACTGGTGCTCTACAGCTCAGAGGGCACCTGTGGCCCACAGCCAGGCTGTGCTTCAGAGTGACTGGAGCAGAGCAGCTGGAGGGCTCCCAACATCAAGGAGGGACAGGTGATGGACAGCTGATGTGCATAGCCTGGGTCCATCATGGTGCCTTGCACCCGTGTGTCAGGGTGCTGTCCTCTGCCTCATAAGAATTAGATTTCAGTGTAACTATGGAAATATAGCTGTAATTACCAGCTGTGTGTCTGATGGAGAGAGATGCTGACATTCTTAGTAATGTGGATGATCACACAGCATCACCTGTGAAAGACAACAACATACCACGCATCACTGCTCATTTAGGTCCTTTAAATGTATTCAACTGTCAAATCCCTAAATCTAATTTACTTAACTGGGTGCAAATGTTATAACCACAAAAGCAGGCTTAAGCCATCAAACACAGACTGCTTGTGAGGGGCATCATCTTTAAGGAAAGTGACAGTGTTCTGACCAGGATGCTTCTGTGTTTGCAGGTGTGTAGTGTGATGTGGAGTTGGTGGAGTCTGGGGGAGGCCTGGTGCAGCGTGGGGGGTCCCTGTGACTCTCCTGTGCAGTCTCTGGATTCAACTTCAGTGACTACTGCATGCACTGTTTCTGCCAAGCTCTAGGGAAGGGGCTGGAGTGGGTCACATATATTGAGTATGATAGTAGTGATAAAAACTATCCAACTCCATGAAAAGCTGTATCACCATCTCCAAAGATGATGCCAAGAACACGTTGTACCTGCAAATGAGCAGTCTGAGAGTTGAGGACACAGTCACCTATTACTGTGCCATAGACACAGTGAGGGGACCTCAGTATGAGCCCAGACACAAACTTCCCTACAAGGCACCGAGAGGTGAGCTCAGTACACAGGGAACTCAGGGTCAGCGCAAGAGCAGGCGCAGAGGGGTTGGGTGCTGTTTCCTGCATCTGGAGGCCTCTCCTTTACTAGATTCACAGGGGAGTTCCCTGGACTTTTCTGTACTAAACTTTTATTTTCTGTAAAAATATGAATACTTTTTGTTGTGATGTATTTTTCCTTTTTATTATCAGTACATCATAGTTTATCCCTTAAATTTGGATACCATTAATAGAGTGATATACGCTCAGATTATAAAAGCTCATTTTCTTTCTCAACCATTCACTTTATTTGTTCACTTTCCTTGTAAGCTGTCACAGTGTCCTCTAAATTAACAACTTTAATATAAGTGAGACTTTCCCTGTGGCATATCCCTCCATGTGCAGGATGCACGCGTGGGCACAGCTGACCATTCACATCTGCTCAGTCCCCTACATGGCTCCTCCCTTTCCCTGTCCCTCCTCCCTCAACCCTAGTCTCCTTCCTCTTCTCCACTCATCTCTTCTCTTCTCTGGAGATTCCACCTGTCTTTGTGTTCCTTATTTGCTCTGTCTTCCACACATGAGAGAAAACCACTCAACTCTGACTTTCTGATCTCTTCTTATTTCTATTGTCCAAATGCTCTCCAGCTTCATTCATTCAGCATAATTTCACTCTTCCTAATGGCTTAGTGGAACTGTATATATCCACATTTTCTTTATTCATTCATTATCAATGGGCATTTGGGCTGGTTCTACAGCCTGGCTCTTGAGAATTGCATCGTATAAACACTGAGGTGGCTGTATAACTCTGTTGTACTGACTTTAAATCTGTGGGATAAATATCAAGGAGCAGGAAAGCTGAATACCCTTGTGGCTTCATCCCTGTTCTTCTGAGGGGTCTCCACACTGACTTCCTCATGGCTGTTCTTTTCTGCAGTCTCAACAAGAGTGTGTGTGTGTAGTATCCTACAATTTCTTCAGGTTTATTATTATTTGTGTTCTTGATACCTTCCATTCTATGTTAAGTGAGAAAGAACATTTATTTTATTTTATTTTATTTATTAATTTTTATTGTAAACAAATGGGATACATGTTGTTTCTGTTAGTACATGGAGTAACAGCATACCATTTGCATAATCATACATTTACATAGGGTAATAATGTTTGATTCATTCTGTTATTTTTTCCTTCCCCCCACCCTTCCCACCTCTCCTTACCCTCTACACAGTCCCTCCTTCCTCCATTCTTGCCCCCCTCCCACCCCCGATTATGTGTCATCATCTGCTTATCAGTGAGATCATTCGTCTTTTGGATTTTTGAGATTGGCTTATCTCACTTAACATGATATTCTCCAATTTCATCCATTTGCCTGCAAATGCCATAATTTTATTATTCTTTATAGCTGAGTAATATTCCATTGTATATATATATATATATATATATATATATATATATATATATACCACAGTTTCTTTATCCTTTCATCAATTGAAGGGCACTGAGGTTGGTTCCACAGTCTGGCTATTGTGAATTGAGCAGCTATGAACATTGATGTGGCTGTATCTCTGTAGTATGCTGATTTTAAGTTCTTTGGGTATAGGATGAGGAGTGGTATAGATGGGGCAAATGGTAGGTCCATTCCAAGATTTCTAAGGAATCTCCGCACTGCTTTCCAGAGTGGCTGCACTAATTTGCAGCCCCACCAGCAATGTATGAGTGTACATTTCCCCCCACATCCTCTCCAACACTTATTGTTGCTTGTATTCCTGATAATCGCCATTCTAATTGGGGTGAGATGGAATCTTAGTGTAGTTTTGATTTGCGTTTCTCTTATTACTAAAGATGGTGAACATTTTTTCATATGTTGTTGACTGCTTGTACATCTTCTTCTGTGAAGTGTCTGTTCATATTCTTAGCCCATTTGTTGATTGGGTTATTTTTATTCTTCATGTAGAGCTTTTTGAGTTCTTTATAGATTCTGGAAATTAGTGCTGTATCTGAAGTATGAATGGTAAAGATTTTCTCCCACTCTGTAGGCTCTCTCTTCGCATTGCTGATAGTTTCTTTTGCTGAGAGAAAGCTATTTAGTTTGAATCTATCCCAGTTATTGATTCTTGCTTTTATTTCTTGGGCTATGGGAGTCCTGTTAAGGAAGTCTCATCCTAAACCAACAAGTTGAAGATTTGGACCTACTTTTTCTTATGTAAGATGCAGGGTGTCTGGTCTGATTTCAAGGTCCTTGATCCATTGTGAGTTGATTTTTGTGCAGGGTGAGAGATAGGGGTTTAGTTTCATTCTGTTGCATACGGATTTCCAGTTTTCCCAGCAACATTTGTTGAAGAGGCTATCTTTTCTCCATTGCACATTTTTGGCACCTTGTCTAGTATGAGAAAATTGTATTTATTTGGGTTTGTGTCTGTGTCCTCTATTCTGTACCATTGATCCACCTGTCTATTTTGGTGCCAATACCATGCTGTTTTTGCTACTATTACTTTGTAGTATAGTTGAAGATCTGGTATTGTGATACCCCCTGCTTCACTCTTCCTGCTAAGGATTGCTTTAGCTATTCTGGGTTTTTTATTCTTCCAGATGAATTTCATGATTGCTTGCTCTATTTCTGTAAAGTACGTCATTTTGATTTTAATTGGAATTGCATTGAATCTGTATAGCACTTTTGGTAGTATGGCCATTTTGACAATATTAATTCTGCCTATCCAAAAACATGGGAGATCTTTCCATCTTGTAAGGTCTTCCTTAATTTCTTTCTTCAGTGTTTTGTAGTTTTCATTGTAGAGTACTTTTACCTCTTTGGTTAGATTGATTCCCAAGTATTTTATTTTTTTTTGAGGCTATTGCAAATGGGGTTGTTATCCTCATTTCCATTTCAGCTGCTTCATCGCTTGTGTATAAAAATGCTGTAGATTTATGCATGTTGATATTATAGCCTGCTATTTTGCTGAATTCATTAATGAGGTCTAGAAATTTTCCAGAAGAGGTTTTTGGATCCTCCAAATATATAATCATGTTTTCTGCAAATAGTGACAGCTTAAGTTCCTCTTTTCCTATTCGTATCCCTTTAATTTCATTGGTCTGCCTAATTGCTCTGGCTAGAGTTTCGAGGACAATGTTGAATAGAAGTGGTGAAAGAGGACATCCCTGTCTTTTCTGGTTTTTAAAGGGAATGCTTTCAGTTTTTCTCCATTAAGAATGATGTTGGCCATGGGCTTAGCATAAATAGCCTTTACAATGTTCAGGTCTGTTCCTACTATCCCTATTATTTCTAGTGTTTTGAGCGAGATGGGGTGTTGTATTTTGTTGAACGCTTTTTCTGTGTCAATTGAAATAACCATATGATTCTTATCCTTAAGTGTATTGACATGATGGATTACATTTATTGATTTATGAATGTTGAATCATCCTTGCATTCCAGGGATGAACCCCACTTGATCGTGGTGCACAATTTTCTTAATATGTTTTTGGATACGGTTTGCCAATACTTTGTTAAGGATCTTTGCATCTATATTCATCAAGGATATTGGTCGAAAGTTTTCTTTCCTTGATGTGTCTTTGCCTGGTTTGGGTACCAGGGTGATTTTAGCTTCATAGAATGAGTTCGGTAGGGTACCCACCTTTTCTACTTCCTGGAATACTTTGAGATGTATTGGAATGAGATCTTCTTTGAAGGTCTTGTAGAACTCAGCTGAGAATCCATCTGGTCCTGCGCTTTTCTTGGATGGTAGATTTGTAATGGCTTCTTCTATTTCATTGCTTGATATTGATCTGTTTAAATCATGTATGTCCTCCTGGTTCAGTTTGGGAGGAGCATATGTCTCTAGAAATTTGTCAATGTCTTCGGTAGTTTGTATTTTGTTGGAATACAGATTTTCAAAGTAGCTTCTCATTATGTTCTGTATCTCAGTGGTGTCTGTCATGATATTTCCTTTTGCATCATGTATTTTAGTAATTTGAGTCTTCTCTCTCTCTTTGTTAGTGTGGTTAAGGGTTTATCTATTTTGTTTACTTTCTTAAAGAACCAACTTTTTGTTTTGTCAATTTTTTGAATTGCTTGTTTTGTTTCAATTTCATTGATTTCAGCTCTGCTTTTAATTATTTCCTGTCTTCTACTACTTTTGCTGTTATTCTATTCTTCTTTTTCTAGTGCTTTGAGCTGTAATGTTAGGTCATGTAGTTGTTGACTTTTCATTCTTTTCTGGAATGCGCTCCATGCAATGAATTTTCCTCTTAGTACCGCTTTCATAGTGTCCCAGAGATTTTGACATGTTGTATTGTGATTCTCATTGACCTCTAAGAATATTTTCATCTCCTTCCTGATGTTTTTTTGTTATCCATGTTTCACTCAATAACATATTATTTAGTCTCCAGGTGTTGAAGTAATTTCTGTTTTTTGTTTTGTCATTGATTTCTACTTTCAGTCCATTATGATCTGATAGAACACAAGGCAGTATCTCTAGTTTTTTGCATTTCCTAAGGGTTGCTTTGTGGCATAACATATGGTCTATTTTTGAGAAGGTTCCATGTGCTGCTGAGAAGAAAGTGAAACCACTCGTTGATGGATGGAATATTCTATATATGTCTATTAAGTCTAGATTATTGATTGTGTTATTGAGTTCTATGGTTTCTTTGGTTGGATTTTGTTTGGAAGATCTATCTATTGGTGACAGCAGTGAGTTAAAGTCACCCAGAATTATTGTGTTGTGGTCTATGTGATTCCTGAAATCGAGAAGAATTTGTTTTATGTACAGGGATGTACCATTGTTTGGGGCATATTTACTATCGCTATGTCTTCCTGATTTATGTTTCCCTTAAGCAGTATGAAATGTCCTTCTTTATCCCTTCTGACGAACTTTGGCTTGAAGTCCACTTTATCTGACATAAGTATGGAAACCCCTGCTCTTTTACTGAGTCCATGTGTGTGGTTGGTTTTTTCCCATTCTTTCACCTTTAGTCTGTGGATGTCTTTTTCTATGAGATGAGTCTCTTGCAGGCAGCATATTTTGGGTCTTTCTTTTTAATCCATTCTGCCAGTCCATGTGTTTTGATTGAGGAGTTTAGGCCATTAATGTTCAGGGTTAGTATTGAGATATGATTTGTATTCCCAGTCATTTGGCTTATTTTTGGTTTTTAAGTTGGCTTGGTTTCTCCTTTGAGTGGTTTTTCTCTAACGTAGTTCCTCTCTTTGCTGACCTACATTGTTGTTTTTCATTTCCTCCTCATGGAATATTTTGTTGTGAACATTCTGTAGTGCAGGCTTTCTATTTGTAAATTCTGTTAACTTTTGTTTATATTGGAAGGATTTTATTTCATCTTCAAATCTGACGGTTAGTTTTGCTGGGTATAGGATTCTTGGTTGGCAACCATGTTCTTTCAGAGCTTGAAATATGTTGTTCTAGGCCCTTCTAGCTTTTAGAATCTGGGTTGAGAAGTCGGCTGCTATCTGTATAGGTCTCCCCCTAAATGTAATCTGATGCTTTTCTCTTGTGGCCTTCAAAATCCTGCCTTTATTTTGAATGTGAGGCATTTTCATTATAATGTGCTTTGGTGTGGATCTGTTATGATTTTGTACATTTGGTGTTCTGTACGCCTCTTGTATTTGATTTTCCATTTCATTCTTCAGTTTTGGGATATTTTCTGATATTATTTCATTGAATAGGTTGTTCATTCCTTTGGTTTGTTTCTCTGTGCCTTCCTCAATCCCAATAATTCTTAAATTTGGTCTTTTCATGATGTCCCATAGTTCTTGGAGATTCTGTTCATGATTTCTTACCATTTTCTCTGTTTGGGTGACTTTATTTTCAAGAGTAAATATTTTGTCTTCATTGTCTGAGATTCTGTCTTCCAAGTGGTCTAGTCTTTTGATGATGCTTTCCATTGAGTTTTTTATTTGGTTTATTGTTTCCTTCATTTGAAGGATTTCCTTTTTTTTTTTTTAATGAATCTCTGTCTCTTTGTTGAATTGATCTTTTGCTCTTTCAGCTTATGGGTATTATCATTCATTGCCTGCATTTGTTCTCTAATCTCATCCTTTGCTTCATGAATCATCTTAATCATGTATAATCTGAAGTCCTTTTCTGACATTTCTTCAAACATACTGTCATTGGATTCTACTAATATAGAATCTAGATTTGTTTGGATCATTTTCTTCCCTTGTTTTTTCATGTTGTTCATGTATCTTCCCTTCTAGCAGTGCAGATCTGGGGTATTGCAGATTTCCCCCTATAGGCTTATAGTGGCCCTATAGGTTTCTAAAACCCTTTCTTTAAGGGGAGATCAATATTAGCAGTGCCCAAATCAGACACTATGCAATCCTAGACCAAATAGCCCCTATGAGGACAATAACAAAATTGTCATAGTAAACAGAATGTGTTCGAATATTATCTTCGGTAAAATAAACAGGTTTGCAATAAGGTCTGCAGGTTCTAATGGAGGACAAAGAGGACGCAGAGGGATGTAGAATGTGGCTGTTAATGGGATAAGAAAAGAATATACAGAAGTTCTAGAAAATATAAAGGGTGAGAGTGTAAGCAAAAGAAATTGGATATTAGCATGCAAAAAAGGAAGAAAGAGACTCTGACGGAACAGGTAAACAAAATGAAAGGAGAGCCAGAAAAGTACAGAAGTAAAAACTTAAATTTTTTAAAAAGGAGAAAAGAGAAAATCTACAGTATAACATTCATATACTAATGAAACCTCCAAGTGTTCAGTAGCCTGATGCATGTGAGGTACCTGACAGTGAGCTTCAAGCCTCCAGCAGGTGTCTCAGGATGGGATTTGCTCCACCCAAAGATCAGAGCAATGGCTTCCAGGATTATCCAAAATGGCCACTCTGGTTTCGAAATGTGTTGGCAAATGGGGAACTGCAGTTCAGAGGTGGATGTGGTCAGCCAGAGGTCCTGGAGGTGGGATGCAGTTGGTCCAGCATGGGTCCTGGAGGTCAGGTGTGTTTTGTGTGGTTGTGGGATTCTGGATGCCGAGTGCAATCAGTTGGTATGGAGTCCTGGTGATAGGATGCAGTCAGTTGTTCTGGGGGTCCTGGCAGCAGGGAGCAGTCAGTTGATGTGATGGCCCTGGAGGCAGGGAGCGATCAGTTGGGCTGAGGGATCCTGGAGATGGGGCTTAGTCAGTCTGGCCAGGGGTCCTATGGGGCCTGGCTGTTGTCTCAAAATGGCAGCACCCACGTGTAACCAAACTTGCAGGTACTGTAACAGTGAACTTCCAGGCAACATCAGGCAGCTGGTGCTCCACTGGTAGTCGGTGATCAGTTTACTGACTGTTGTCGGACGATCAGGAGCTGAACCTTGTGCGTTGGGTGATGGATAGGTGTAAGAGAGGCGATGGACAGGCGAGAGGCAGGCAAATGGTGGATGATAGGTACCTGACAGTCGAGAAGGAATCTTGTCATCATTTTCTTTGGCATTTCCCTAATTACGAGAGATACTACTGTCTTTTCATATGTTTGTTGATCATTTGTGTTTCTGGCATTGAGAAGTGACTGTTTAGTTGTTTTGCCCATTTATTAAATGGTTTATTTATTTTGGAAGGTTAAGGTTTTTGAGTTCTTTATATATTCTGGATACTAATCCCCTTTCCGAGGAGCAGGGCAGAGGTGTTCACCTGATTTCTAGGCTCTCCCTCCAAAGCACTTATTTGTATCCTGTGCTGTGCAGAAGCTCCTGTTGTTCTTGCCTTCCCACTAACTGATTCTGGATTTTTGTTTTTGCATCTTAGGGTGTTTTCTGTTGGTTTGCTCTTTGAGATTCTGACTGTACATGTTCATGCCATAGGCCAACAGACATGGGTAATTTCTTCCTTTCTGACTTGCACGATTTTCAACATTCTTACTGGCTAATCCCTGTGGTAAGTTCTCAGCCCCTTGTGGAAGAGGAAGGCTGAGGGGGCTTCCTTGCCCCAGTGCAGATCTCAGGGGAAAACTCTCAGCATCTCTCACTGAAGCAGGATTGCTGTGTGTTTTCCACAATCACCTTCACTGTGCTGTTCCTCCTTTGAGTAGCTTCCTGGTTGCTTTCCTTATGAAAAGTGCTGGATTTCACCCAGTGGAGTCTCTGCATTTGCTAAGAAGCTCTTGTGACATTAGCCCCTGTTGTGCTGAGGCAGGAACCATCATGAGTTGCTCCTTCAGTTCTCTCTCCATCCCAGGTGGGGCCCCTCCTGTCAAGGTGTTGCTGTCTTACTGTGCCCTGCCCTTCAGTTTCCAGATGGCCAGAACTTCTCTGCAGAGTTCCAGCACCTAGTTCGTCATGGCTGTTGGACTGGAGTTCGCTTCACTGTGGGTCCTTGTATGGGTTTTGGCAGTCTGTGTCAGGCCTCCTTAGGGAGTCTTCCCTCAGTTCTCTTCTGCATGCTCTGCAAGACCATCCATGTGGTCACCAGCCCTGGTTCTGTTCCTTCACTCATTGTTAGTCACCCATCAATCTGTCCTGCATTTTTCTGTGCCTACTATTTACTTCTTCCAGGCGCAGGCCTGGAAGACCTGGTGAAACCTGGATCATCCCGACTGCCCTGCAGTTGACTGTGACATCCTGCTTGTAGGCAGAGGGGCAGAAGGGATGCCTGTGGGCATGGTGAGCTCTCTGGTGAAATGCAGCTAAGAATGTGGACTGGACCTGAGTGGTGCATGGAAAGGATTTCTGCTTGGTCAGCCTAAAACACTTGGGCAATTGTAAAGGTGACCTGGGCCTCAGACTCCATTCTCTGCAGTTATTCTCTGACTTCATTGGCCAAGCCAGGCTCATACCTAAGCTCTACCCCTTCCCAAATTTCATCTTTTATTTTAAAATATATTTTTAGTTGTCAATGAATCTTTATTTACTTATATGTGGTACTGAAAATCAAACTCCAGTGCCTCACACATGCTAGGCAAGCACTCTGCTACTGAGCCACAACCCCAGTCCTCATGTGATCTTGAGACAAGTTCTCCATTTGAAGCCCAGGCTGACCTTGAACTAGTTGTCCTACTGCCTCAGTCTTCTGAGACTTGGGGTTACAGGTAACCTCCATCCCCTCAGGCACCAACTGGGACCCCACCTATGGAAAGGAACCTCTCTCTCTCTCTCTCTCTCTTTGTTCTATCCTTTAAATGAAACTTTTTGCTTCTGCAAAAAAAAAAAAAAAAAAAAAACAAACAAACAAAAAAACAGATATTTCATCTGCAAAGTGCATTTTCTGAATGATTTATTTCAATAATGGTTTAGTTTCTGCCTCCTTTGTCTCATTGAAGCCTCAGGACTTGCTCTGGAGGCCTAGCCGTGCTCCTTATAAAGCCATTTGAATACTGAGAAAACTTTCTTGGGAGCTGGAGGAAGATTGGGAGCAGTTGTGTCCAGTATGAGAGCAAAGTCCAAATACTCAGTCACTCTTGACAGATATGGGCTTTTGTACACAGTGAAACATCACTCATGCTTCTGAGTGTGATTTTCCATTTTCACCATGGGGTTAACACTAGTATCACAATCTAATATTTAGGGGGCTTGTAAACATAAATTCAGAAATGACAAGAGTGAAACAAAAAGATCACAGAAGAAATTCTACTTGCCTAAGGGATATTCTTAGTCACCATACTGACTCATACATAACATCTGCTCTCAGGACTGCTCTACCTGGGCCTTCACCCAGAGCTGCTTTATAGCAGGAGGACATGCAAATAGTGCATCTCTCTGCTCTTGAAAACCAGCCCACCCTGACCCTGCAGCTCTGCACAGGAGCCCAGGCCTGGGCTCCCAGCCCATCCCACTCAGTGGTCAACACTGACACAGGCTGCTCACCATGGAGTGTGTGCTCAGCTGGGTTTTCCTTGTGGCTGTTTTCAAAGGTGATTAATGGGGAACAGAGATCCTGAGTGTGTGAGTGGACAGGAGTGAGAGAAAGAGTGGATGATAGAGTGTCCTGACCAGGCTGCCTTTGTGTTTGCAGGTGTGCCATGTAATGTGCAGCTGGTGGAGTCTGGGGGAGGCCTGGTGCCGCCTGGGGGGTCCCTGTGACTCTCCTGTGCAGCCTCTGGATTCACCTTTTGTAACTACTGGATGAGCTGGGTCTGCCCAGCTCCAGGGAAGGGGCTGGAGTGGATCTCATACATTAGCAGTAGTAGTGGTACCATTAACTATGCGGATTCAGTGAAGGGCCAATTCACTATCTGCAGAGACAACTCCAAGAACATGCTGCACCTACAAATGAGCAGTCTGAGAGCCAAGGACTTGGCCACCTATTACTGTGCCAGAGACAGTGAGGGAACCTCAGTGTGAGCCCAGACACAAACCTCCCTGCAGAAATTCCAGGGCCAGCAGGGGGCACTCAGCACACAGGGAGCTCAGGATCAGCCCAGCAGCAGGTGCAAAGGGGGTTAAGCTGTTGTTTCCTGTGGTATTTGAGGCTTCCTTTGTAGCTTGCATTCTTAGGAAAAAAATTCCTCTAACTTATAGTTCTGTTATATCTCTGAAATTTCTGAGTAACATTTTTGTTCCTTTTTTTTCCCCCAAGACAATGTGGTATTCAGGCCATCAGAGACACTGATAACTGGCTCCCTTCAATCCAGGAGTAGAGGGAAGCTCCATCTGGGACACTCCGAAAGTCTGGGGCTTACTGGCTTTTATCATTTTCCACAGAAAACCTTTACACATTTAAAATTCTGAAACTTCTCATTCCATTTCTAAATATAAAATTCACCACTACAAAGGGTGAGACTCACCATGCACAAGCACAGGGTATGGCCACCCCTGCTCCTGTGAGTCACCTCAGAGTGGGCCACATGGTCTCCTTAGCCTCTGCAGAGGTGGGGACGGCACATGCTGAGACATACAACCAGTCACAGGGTAGACTTGTTTCTCTGACTCAGAGTCAGTCAAAATGGGCAGTGGGGTCATAACACAACTCACTATAGGACACGCCCTGGTCATTGCTCAGTGAAGGTCATCAAGGGTCAATGAGAGAGGGCCTGATAAACTGTGCTGTCCATGAGACCAACCTGGCATGAGAATTTCTGACTTCATCAGATCACTGAGACTCAGGAGAGCTCCACAGTCCAGCACAGGGCAGCATGGCCCATGTCACAAGTGTGCATAGGCAGAGCTCATGGAGCCTGCTTCCTTCCAGAGAAGAGAGCCCTTCAGCAGCCAGAGGAAGAGAAGAATGTGTCCAGGGGGGGCAGGGGTTCCTGGACACTGTCCTGCTCTCAGTCCTGTGTGGCAGATTGTTCTGACCTTCCTGCAGAACCAGGATGGACTCCATAACAGTCCACTGTGATGTCCAGGCTAGGGACCTCCCACAGACACAGAGAATTGGGGGACATTTCAAGTCCCCAGAGTGACAACCAGAGAGAGCTGGGTAGGTGCAACAGGACTCAGCTGGCCTGGGGGAGCAGGGGAGAAGACTGAGCCCCTGAAGTTCAGAGAAAGTTCCACCTGGGATGTTTAAGATCAACAAATACCAGAGGAAGATGAGCCAAGGGTCTTTCTCAGCACTGTGCCCAGAAGGGGGACCAGAGGGGATGGGATAGGGAGTGAGGGCTAAGCAGGAAGTACCAGTATTCTAGTCCAGGTGAGGATGGCTGTATGAAATTAATCCAATGTCTTTTGGTTAGTGTGGCCTTGGCCATCCTCAAATAATGGTACAATCCTATGTGAAATATCTTCCCCTGGCCTTGACTCTCTTGGGTGGTCATGATGTGACCTCAGTGTCACTGTTCTGCACAGGCTGTCTATTGCTCCTAGGCTCAGCTTGGCTGGTTGTATAGTTCTGGAAATTCATGCACCTGCTCCTGCATGTCCCGCTGTGGTCAGGGAATCATGTGCAGGTGACCTCATGACCATTGTGTTCCTAAGGCCTCAGAAACACCAGGTGGAGCAGGTGTTATGTCTTTTCATTCTGCTCCTCCTCCTGTCACCCACAATGTAAATACTTCTTGTTCAATGGTGTCTGGAGAGTCCCGTAGGCTCTTTGTTCTTCTATATGAGGAGTGCATGCATAGCACCTTGGTGAAGAGTTTCTGCAGCAGCTGGGCCTCACAGTGCTGTGGGCTACATGGTGCTGGGGCCACCCTGGCAGCCTGGATAGGTGAGGTGCTGCTGGAAGGGCAGCAGAGGAGCAGTACCCATCCATTCCCAAGGGCTGCCTGGGGTGGGCCCCTCCAGCAGGCCCAGGTCAGCAGTGCAGCCAGGCTCCATGACAGGAGAGGTGGCTGTCAGCATCTGAGGATGGCATGGGGAATGTGCACCTGGGGACAAGGGTGAAATGCCATCAGCAGTCCAGGGCTGTCTTCCCGCCCCACAGGAACTCTGTGCAGGGGCTGCTTAGGGCCTGCACAACTTTCCTGGGGAATCTTTTGTGTGTTATAGGGTTCCTGCCATGCTACCTGGGGTCCTGGGAAAGGCATGTGGCTCCTGTACAGCTTGCTCACCTCTCAGCATGTCCGGTCCTCAGGGAGGGCCAACAGCTGTTCCCTCACTTTGTACAAGTGAGGACTTATGGACAGCTGCAGGTTGATGGACAGTCCTCCATGGCAGAGCATAGGGTTGCATAGAGAGGCTGAAGGGAGCAGTCAGACAGCTGCCTCACAGCACCCATGGATGGGTCTCTGCATGGCTCTCTGCAGCAGGACCCTGGGTGAGGAGGGACCCTGCTGGCTCTGCTCTGTCCCAAGGAAATGCTGTGGTCTGTTTCCCAGAAGGTTCCACACTGTGCTTAGGGCTGTGGGGCTCAATTAGTCCAACAACCATGAGCCACCTGTCAGGGATGAAGGATGATAGACAGCTGCTTGACCCAGGGCCACAGGAGTGGGGAAGAGCAGGGCCTCTGCAGCTTTCTGATGCACTATTGCAGCCTCACAAGGATCTTGTTGTGTGGAGGAGTATGCAGTCTCACATGTGCTGAAAGATGTGAAGGTTTTAGTCCAAAAACAAGGTTAGAGTAAAAAGAATCAAATCTTTGTAAATGTCTTTACTGTAACTGACTCATAGATTTCCAATTGAAGGACAAGACCACAATTTTTCAGAAGAAAAGGGATTTATTTTTGAAAGATGCAGTCTGACAGTGAATTTTCAGGTACAAGCCAAGAATAAAATGCCTGAAATGAAAGTTTAACCCACAGGAACTTTAACCCCTCAAAGGCTAGGGAGAACGTAGGGAACCCTGGTTTTCCTGGTGGGCCTGAGTGCTCCCAGTCATGGCCTTTCAACAGGTCTGTGTTTCTGCAGGACAAGCTGTGCCCAGCCTATGTGCCTGCCTTCTGCCCTGAGTCTTGGTCCCCTTGTCCTGTCCCACAGCCAAAGTTTTGCCTCCAATTCTAAGCTGCAGTGTAGGGAGCATTCCTTAAGCTTATCTGACAGCAGTCACTGACACCATGGTCTAAATAAGCCAAACAGTCTGGACAGAGAAACTGAGGAAATGGTAAAGACCATGACTGACAGTCTTTGCTGTTACTGAGGCTGAGGTACTAGCTGAGGAAGGCCTTGCTCATCAAGCATTACAGCAAGCTATGATGTGAGCTCGCCCTCACTGCCTCGCCTCATGCTGTGTGCTGGAGTTTACCATCTCCCCAGTCCTTTGTCTCAGACTTGTTGCTGGGCAGAATCGGTTAGGCATGCTTGGTTTATTTCTTTTAGTTCAACATATAGCTTACCTGTAGGTTAGTTCTGTTATGTTCTAACAAGTGTGTTAACCTCATTGAATAGTGTGCCTATGTTTGTCTTGTAAATCCTAAGTAAAATTAGATCTGCACCTTCTGAGCCTGGTCTCCAATATTAGAATGAACTGGAGTAGACATTGTCATCGCCCACTCTCAGTGGGATCCCTCATCTCCAAACATCAACACTGTAGGACTTGGCTATGCTTTCCTGCAGACTTAGATGTTCATCTCACAGGGCAATTTGGCTGGACAGGGTGTGCTTGGCACCATCCACTGTGCATGGGATACCATCACCTACCACAGAACCTTGGCTTTCACTCTTTCTTACCACAAATGAGTAGTTTTATTATGTAGTCACAGCAGCTGTGACTCAGTGTGTCCAGGAGCAGTGTGGGTCTCAGTGCCTGTCCCTCCAGATGACCTGGTGTATGTATAGTGTAGATGTATAGTATAGATGTAGAGTGACTGCTCTCTGTGACAAGCACAGGGTTCAGGATCCATGAGGCATGGCAGGGTCACAAAGTACTCAAAGGAAGCACAAAAAGTGTCAAGCACAGGCAGAGCCCTGCAGAAGTTATGTCCATGCAGGAAGCATGAATATGGTCATGCTCACCAGGACTGAGGCCCTAGGGACATTGAGTATCCCCAAGGAGAAGTGCAGAGTGGGGCATGATGGGACAATTCCCCATCCTCCAGCCCTGCAGAGCCACCAGCATGCAGTGCCAGTGTGAGGGACCTGAAGGCATGAAATCACAGGCAGAAGGGCCCCTGCCTTGGCTGCCCCCAGAAATGCATGTAGTGGGGCTGCTGGAGTCTGAGTTCAGCACCTGCACAGTGAGGAGGGCCAGCCAGCATCACATCAGCAGGTCCTTCTGGGGACCAGAGGTTGATGCTGGTCCAGGTGGCATTGAACCTTGGTTCCATCTCCATGTTAGGAATGGAGTGTTGACCCTATGCTAGGGCCAGCACTGTGTCTGAAGCCCATGGTGTATTGGATTCACGACTTCAACCTGTTCATCAGTTTTGTATCTCTGAAGGAAATACCTGAGACCATCAACACATAAAGAGAAAGATTCATTTTGGCTCATGACATTTAATCATTCCATGACTAAATGAGTCCATTGCATTTACACCTTTCCTGGGTGTGCCAACTGTCAATGCAGAGAGCCCTCTGTGATGAAAACCACTCACCTCATAGCTAGGAGTCAAAAGGGAGGGAGGAAGAGACTGAGGTCTCACAATTCCCTTGCATGGCATATCCATAGTGATCAAAATAAATTTCCCAAGTTTCCATATCCTAAGGGATCCACCAGTCCACATCAGCCGAAGGGACTGCAGAATCATCTTTAGCAAATGGAATTTTGGGAGAGCAATTCTGCAAACCTAATCAATCTATCCCTGAACATGAAGATTTCCCTCCACCTCATGATGCAAAAGACATTCAGTCCTCATCTGTAAGTCCCTGAAGTAAATGCTCCAGCAGAGCTTAGAAGTCCAGTTCAAGGAATTCCAAAAGACTGAGGGAAAACTTGGTTCTGTGCCCTTAAAAATCAAAAGGAGATCTCATATTCAAAATCCTATGCAGGGATGAATTGTCCAATATGAAAAGAAAAAAGACAGACACATGTTTAAGTGGAATAAAATCCAGCAGGGCTAACATTGAACCTCAGTGTCCACATCTGTCCTATGGCCACTGCAAAGCACCAGCTCTCCTGCATTGCTCTTTCTGCCCAGCCCTGTCCTGCACATGGCAAGACATCAGTCAGAAGTTCACAGGCCAGGGCATCCCTGTGCCCTTGAGAGTGTCTCCACCCACAGTCTGTTCCAGCATGAGTGAGCCCAACTCCTCATGTGGGGTCATGCACACAATGCTGCACTTTCTTTGCCACAGTAAGAAGAGTGAGCTCCATGTCAGGGTCCAGAAGATTCCAACATTCACCTACAACCTCACTAGCCTCAACTGAAAGTGACCACAGACTCAGTGTCCTTTACATCTGTTGCCCGTTTGTTAATCAGGTCATTTGGTTTTCAGTGTTAAGGTTTTTCTCTTCTTTCTGTATTCTAAATGCTTATCCTATGTTGTGGGAATAACCTGTAAATGTGTTTTCCCATTCTGTAGGCATTCTGTCCACACTCTTAATAGGTCCCTTTGCTGAGCTGAGGCTTTCCAACTTGATGTGCATGTATTGATTCTTGGTTTTATTTCTAGCATATTAGGAGACTTTATTAGGAATTTTATGCCTGGGCAAATCCGTTGGACTTTGGGGCCAACATTTTATTCTAGCAGTTGTAGATATTCTGTTCTAATTCCAGCTCTTTGATGCACTTAGTGTTGAATACTTTGGAGGATTAAAGAGAGGATCTGCTTTGTTATCATTGCCAACCAACTCTAGGAAAGACCATCATGGTCACCACCTGTGACAATGAACAGGTGCTCATGGGCAGAGGCTGTACATTTCCAGGAGAATCCCAAGACACTTGTTTCAAACACAAAACCCCTGCTTCCCCTAAATCCTATACAGCACATGAGCAGAATGGGAGGATTACATCACAGATGGTGTTGAAGAAGAAGAAGAAGAAGAAGAAGGAGGAGGAGGAGGAGGAGGAGGAGGAGGAGGAGGAGGAGGAGGAGGAGGAGGAGGAGAAGAAGAAGAAGAAGAAGAAGAAGAAGAAGAAGAAGAAGAAGAAGAAGAAGAAGAAGAAGAAGAAGGGATACACAGACTCAGAGATGCCTGGTGGACAGGATCCAGAAATATGAGTTGATAGGTTACAAATAGATGATAAAAGAGGGTTTATAGGTATAGAGAGATGACCAAGTAATGGACCATAGGTAATAGAAATATAAAAATATGTAGGTAGATAATATACATACCATAGAAGATGGATGGATGATTGGCAAAAAGAGAAAGATGAATGATAGGTGATTGATAATAGATAGATTAATAGGTAGATATGTAGATAGTAACAATTAATCATCACACCTTTGAAGCTAGGGGAACACTAACTCAAATTATAGACTTTGCTGACCTTGGTCACATGGCAGTATCAGTCAGTCTCCTTCACCACATTCCCTGGACTGGAGGAGGAGGATGCATGGAGAATGGGAACCATGGAGAGGGCTCAATTCTCCCAGAGCTTCAGCCTCCTTCACTCAGCAGAATCCCCATGACCAGCATCTCTCCTGCCCCCATCTCACCCTCAGGCACACATGTCTCAACCATGATCAAATCACTATGGGAACACAGGTGGAGACTGGCAATGTCTACACTAGCAGGGGCTGTGTCTCTGTCACTTCATCTAACATGGGAAAGACCATCATGGCCACAACCTGTAACAATGGCCAGGGGAAAAATGGCTAGGACTTGGAAACTTCACACACAGGGCACAAAAGGATTTGTAGTTGGTGAAAACATGGAGGCCAGTAATTTCTTCCTGGAGCCTCCCCAGCATCAGGAGGAGGGTATCTGCAGGTTCAGAGTTTGCTGTGAGGTCATGATTAACACCACAGTGAATAAGGATGGGTACCTACTTGTCTTATTAGTAGGTTGTGTTCACTCAGTTAGGCAGGAGATCAATTCCCTGAATCCTCATCAGGAGAGCATCACCTACACTTGTCCTCTCAGTGAATCCTCCTGACTAAGGAGAGTGTCCACTGTCTTCTTTAAATGATGGTACTGTGGGCAGGGCAGTTCTCACTGCAGTGATGCTGCACAAAGAAGGAGTCCTGGGCCTCCCTCCCTCACCCAACCTGCCCTACATGCCCTCCTTGTCTGCTGCCAGCCTGGCTCTGCTGCTCTTTGTGGACCCTGTGGCTCTCAGCCTCAGGCTGCAGGTGAGAGCTGCCTCTGCTCCCAGGACCCTCACCCTGTCCCAGACCCTTCCATCCTGTTCTCTCATGGTGGAGACCAGAGAGTAGGACAGATGAATGGAAGAGTTCAGGGCAGATTTCAGCCCACTCCTGTCCGCAGGCATTGGCTGAAGAATCAGGAGGACAAGCAGGTCAGAAGGTATAGGGGAGGTCAGTGGGCACACAGCAGGAAGCCCCTCCCCTTATGAGTCCCTGCTCCATCCTCTCCTATGAAGTCTGTATCCTCCAAATCTCACAGAGATGAGAATAACTATTCATGAGAAAAAATGGAAGGGTTCCTTTCTTGGACATGGGGGAACACCATCCTCAGCCCTGTGCTCTTGTTCAGAAACCATTGAGGGCTCTACTTTCAGGATTGGGTATTGAACCTGGGTCCTCTTGCATGCTAGGCAAGTTCCTGCCACTCTGAGATCCCTCCAAGATCCAGGGAGGAAGGGCTTGGAGGAGGCAGTTCTGAGCTCAGGAAGGTGGGCTCACACTCCAACAGCCTTCCAGCAACCCCTAAACCAACTGCTATCCTGTCACAGGTAAAGCTCCACTTGGGTTAGAGAGAGAGACACATCTCTGGAGCAATAAAGACCTGGGCAACCTGGCCTCAGCCTCTCCAAATATAAGAAGAGCCTCACCCACATGCAAATTCCTCCTCCTTCTCTGAGTTCAAATGCCCTCTGGGCTGTGGGAGCTCACAGCTCTCTGCTCACACAGGGCTGAGCTCTCTGGGAAGTCAGGTGTGGTCTAGAAGATGAGGATGCTGGGTCTTCTCCTGTACCTAGTCACAGCTCCCCAAGGTGAGTGTCCCCAATGTCAGAGCTGGTTCCATTGAGAGGTTGTGACTGTAGGTGACTGACAGGGTCTGCCTCTCCTTGTCCTGTGCCAGGTGAAGCTGCAGGAGTGGGGTACTGGCCTGGTGAAGCCCTCAGAGACCCTGTCCCTCACCTGTGCTGTGTATGGATTCACCATCACAACCAGTTATTACTGCTGGAACTGGATCCGTCAGACCCCAGGGAAGGGGCTGGAGTGGATAGGGTGCATATGTTATGATGGTAGCACTAACTACAGCCCATCCCTCAAAAGCCGAGCATCCATCTCCAGAGACACATCCAAGAACCAGTTCTCCCTGCAGCTGAGCTCCCTGACCACCCAGGACACGGCCACCTATTACTGTGCCAGAGACACAGTGAGGGGACCTCAGTGTGAGCCCAGACACAAACCTCCCTGCAGGGCGCCCAGGGCCAGCAGGGGGCACTCAGCACACAGGGAGCTCAGGTGCCACCTTCAGAGCAGCCTTGGAGAAGAGTGGATGTTTTCTCTCCACCTTATCAGGGTTCCCTTGATCCCATCATGGGGAATTGAGGGCTCTTATCTGCCTCAGATCATCCCATGATGTTCTCTTATGAGGTCAGGCATGTCTTTCTCCACAGACATCAGTTCTGGATGCACAGCATTGTGTGAATCTATATGTCTATGCATAAAATATATTTTTGGTTTATGTGAGTATGTGTGTCTGTGTGTCTGTGTGGGTGAGACCCCTGGAAGGCAGATTCTGCTACATTGTCATATTGCTGTCCCTGAGCTCTAGCTCTGCCTCCTCCAGCCAGCCAGTTCTTGGGCACTGTAGAGGATGCACATGGGGAGAGCTCAGCAGGCCCTCAGACACCTCTATCCATCACACCCACAAACCTGCCAGGTGCTCTTTACACACTGACCTGGACTAACACCTCTACAGGTATAAATTCACACCATTGTGCATCCTCATCTTCCACAGCAGAGCCCGAGGTCCCAGAGACCTCAGACACACACACACACACAGACACACAAACACACAAACATACACACATTAGGGCCTCCCAGGAACCTCAGACACAAACACACACACACACACACACACACACACACACACACACAAACACATCTGAAATGGAAACCTGTGTCTGCAGCTCAGCCTCCCCAGTGTCCTTAGCTATCATCATAGAATCATCTACTGACAACATGGTTCTCCTGGTGACTGCACACCTGATGAGCTCTCCCCACC
Source organism: Sciurus vulgaris (assembly GCF_902686455.1). Lineage (NCBI taxonomy): Eukaryota > Metazoa > Chordata > Mammalia > Rodentia > Sciuridae > Sciurus > Sciurus vulgaris. Next base: position 52,156 of record NC_136462.1, read on the forward strand.
CTAGAGCAGGCATTTCCTGAGGTTTCCCTTGGCAGGTAGCATCCTGCATGTGGAAGTGGGTCCACAGGGTCCAGATGCTACTCTGCTCCACTCTAAGGTGCATGGCAGTGTCTGGAATCAACCTGGGTGTCTGCTGGGCAGTGGGGCTTCTCCAGGCTCCTGGGTGGTAGGGAGATCAATGCTCTTCACATCTCACAATCAAGACCCCAAATGCCAGTCCTGGTGAGGCTCTGAGTCTGGTGCCTGCCTTAGGCCTCTTCTGAGTTAATCACACAAAGTGAATTTCCTGTAACTCTTCTCACTAACCTGGAAACCCACAGCACACCTGCCTGGTTACTGTGTGCACAGATGACACTACTCACTCCTCACACCATGTGTCCTGGAGTGGAGGTGCGTGACCTGAGCATGATCTAGGAAGGACCAGGGTGCCCACCGAAGAGGCAGGATTAGGACAAGGCCAAGGTCACACACCTGTTGGAGCTGGAGCCCAACTATGCCCATCCTGAGGTCCTTGAAGATGAGGCTGAACAAGGTCTGGTCTGTGATTCCCCCAGCCATTCTGTGAGTGGGAGACTTGTCCTAGGGGTTCAGGGCATGGGGGAAAGTGGCAGCAACCATTCTTGGGATGCAAAGGCATTGTGGCATGTCCACAGATGTCCACTCTATTTAACTGCTTAGTTAAGATGTGATCAATATAACAAGTTCAATGATCTCAATGAATACATCCCTCTGACCGAACTACATCAAGACCCACGTAGAATAAGAAATTTTATCCTAGCTGACAGTTTCATAGGTTCAGTACATGGTCATCCAACTCCACCATGCTGGGTCTGAGGTGAGGCAAAGCCCTAAGGTGGAAAGGAGGTGGAGGCAAAAGGTATGGATCTTGGCAAGAAAGAATAAGACAGAAAGTGGGGAGGGGGCTGGGAGAGAGCCACCTCCTCCAGGCACTCCTTACCCACCTACAGGTGCCACCCAGGTAGTCCATTATGACTAGGATGGACTGATGTGATTACAGCTCACGCTCTGATATTTTCACTACCAGCAATAATACATAGGTTGCAGAAGGTCACCTCATATCCACATCATAAACTACCAACCTTGGACCCCAAATCTCATATCCATCTCACAGTGCAAAATGAATGTGGTTCTTCTCTGAGAGTCATCATTGTGTAAATATTCCCTGCATTGGCCAAAAAGGCCAACTTCAATGTCTCACCTCACTAAAGGTGGATGCTTGACTGGAAGCTCCTGTCAAAATTAGAAGCAGGTCACATATATCCACACAGTGGCATCAAGAAAACAGGACTAGGTCCTTAGAAGGGATGGGAAGAAGAAAGGGAAAAAACCCACCTGGGCAAGCAAGTTCTGTGGCTCCACCTTCTGATGCAGGGTCACATGAAGGGGAGATGTGTTCTCCTAAGTGATTGGCCTGCTTGACCCTGTGGTACTGCTTGCTGCTGCTCTCATGGCCTCTCCCATATCCTGGCTCTCTCCACAGCCAGCAGCCTCCCTTGGGAGACAGTGCACATGATTGCCATCTCTTAGTTTCTGGTTTCTCAATTCCAGCTTCAGCATCATATTCACAGGGACAAGCATCATCTTCCTCAGGTTTACCACAGGGATTCTGGCCATTCTACTCATTGCCTGGCTTCCCAAAACTTCTTTGAAAGATCAGTGGAGGCCTCCATGAACAATTAACTCCAGCTTCCTGCATTCCTAAAGAACCAGTACACTGCATGATACCAAGGTATGCTGGAAGCTCAAGCAGAAACTCAACCCACTCAGATCATGGCTGCTGTGCCCAGGAGGGAGAATGTAGAAGCCAGTTTCTAGTTCTCTGATGTGAGTGGGTGCCACACTCTCTATTCTCAAGGCACCTCCCTTCTACATTCCTGACCCTGTAATGGGTGTTACCTTTCAAATTCCTGAGAGGTCCTTGAGGCATCTGTCCTATTGTCTTGGTAGAGTACTTACCATCACCTTTTGTCAGTAATCTCTTCCAAAACCCCAACTTCCTTATACCCAGTTTTACATGTACAATTCTGACTCGTCTCCAAATTTTCAAATCTTTCTGCTCTGTATTCTGCTCCTGATTATCACCACAGACCTGGCTAATAAAAAAAGAGCAGTATCTATACCATCTCCTGAAGGCTGTGTTGCCTTGAATCTTCCACCACCAGATTAATTAGTTCATTATCTTTAATTCAGCCTCCCAGGACTCCTCAAGTATGGGAAAATGTAGACCTGCTCTTTGCTGGAATACACATGAATTGCCTCCATTGCAACTCCCAAGGGAGTTCTCATTTCCCTTGGAATCCTCATTAGCACGGTTTTCATTCCTATCAGACTTCTGGCCCTTTGAGCTCCCACCACAATAGCCCATGAGCCTTGCTTACACCTTGTAAGGCTTCTCCATACTGCATCCTCAGACTTTTCCATTTTCTTTCCTAAAACAAGTTCTAAAGACTTTTGAATCTCATAGATAATCTTGTCATAGATGGACCCCTCTCCTGGTACTAATTTCTGTGATAATCATCTTTCCTTCCCTGTGGGAAAACTCCTGATAAGACAAATGAAGAGCAGGTAAGCTTTGTTCTAATACCATGGTTGTAGAAGGTCAATCAGTTTCTGGCCCACTTCACTGCTCTGGTCCTGAGGGGAGGCAGAGCCTCCTGGTAGAAGGGCAGCAATGGAAAGAAGGTGCTAACTTCACAGTGGCCACCAAGTGTGGGGAAAATTATGGGGGCTTTAGGGAAGAGGGAACTCTCCAGGATACCCCCAGTGGCTCCCCTTCTCAGTCATGCATCACCTGCATAAATCACCATCCATGTGGTCCATCAAACTATGATCATTTACAGGTTCCATAGTTCATGATCTAATCTTCCCACATCTGACTCTTCTGCACAAATGCAGGAGCTTGGGGAGAGTCCATCTCCAACCTGCAACAGAGAGAGGAGCAGAGCAGAAAAAGGGACCAGGAGAAGGAAGGAGGGGAGAAATGGGAAGTCATGGATACTGAAGCCTGTATGATTACATCAAAATGAATGCAATGTTGTAGATATCTATGGTGAATTAAGGATAAGTTAAAAATCTGTTTTGAATATTCAAGGTCTTTTTAAAATTCAAAATATGTTGTAAATAGTTTTTCTAATTTAGTAAAAAATTCCATTGGGTTTATAATAGGAAGTGCTCTAAATCCATAGCTCTATTTGGGAATTAAAATAGTTTCAGAGTTTTAATATTTCTACAGCAGGGACCCTGGATTTCCTTCAATTGCCTTGCTATATTTTTCCTATGTTTTAATGTTTTATTGTTTTCAATATCTTTCTTTGAACACATTAGTTATATACCTAATATTTTACAGTTTAATATACTTTTATTCATCAATAATGTCATTTGTCTTTTTTCATGCTACTACCTCATGGCAGGAAGACCCCCAGAGTGTAACAGGCTCACCTCTCTCTGCAGGTTGGGGTCCTCTGGTCCTTCCCTGCCCCACAGCAGCCTGCATTCCCTTCAGGTCCTCACACAATGGAGCATGTACATGTGTCATTCTGTCTCATTCTACTGCTTCTCCTTCATGCATGTCCTGTAGGAAAGCAGCCTGATTATTATTTAAATTGCTCTTTAAGTGGCATTGGATAGTGTCTTAGTCACCTTTTGCATTGCTGTGACCAATATATATGTCAAGGATCATGTAAAGAGGAAATAGTTATTTGGCTCACAATTTCAGAGGTCTCAGTTCACAGGCAGTGGACTCCATAGCTCTAGTTCATAGACGAGGTGGCCGATCATGGCAGAAGAGTATGGTGAAAGAAACCTGCTCAGCATATAGTAACAACAGAGAGAGAGGGAGAACTCTGCTCACCAGGGACACAATAAAAATCCAAAGGGAAACCCCAGTGACCTACGTCCAACAAACACACCCATCCTACATTTGGTTTCCACCTGTTTAAATCATGTCCTGGCATAAACCTACTGATTAGGTTCCAATGCTCATCATCTAGTTATTCTACCTCTAAAAATATTGCCACACATGGGCTCTTGGAAACAGCCCATTTATAAACCTTAGTATTCTCTCCCAATGCCCAAAAGTTCATGCCCATCTCACATTTCAAAATTTACTGAGCTAATTTTCAGAAGTCACCACTCTCTTAACAGTTCAGGAGTCACCCAAAAGTCCAGGTACACAATCTCTTGAGTCTCAAGGCAAACTCCTAACTGTGGGAGTAAGTTCAAAACATTTTTCATATATCTAACATTTAAAGGCACAGAGTGAACATGTCCAAACCACAAGTTAGAAAGGAGACGTAGAATGAAGGAATAAGACCAAAGCTAGGCCAAATTCAATCTGCACAGTCTTGAGCTCCACGTCTAGCACTTGGGCACATGGCATCAGCTGTTTAATTCAAGCTCTGATGTCTCTCAGCTCCAGTGACCTTGCTGGTTGCTGCCCTCATGACTTCGCTTGTGGCTTGTCTCTGCTTCATTCATGCAGATTTCCTTGGTCTAAATTCCAAATTTCTGGCATCTCATATTTTGGAGATTGCCCCCGGAATTTCACCTTTCTTGTCACATTCTCATGCATCATCCTCTCAGGGACTCTGCAGGGACTCTGACCTGCCCCTACCTCCAGCATCCTGCAATCCTGCAGAACCAGGATCTTGTGGATGGTGCCCAGGTCTGCCACCATCTCCAGTAGCACCAAGCCTCGTGGGACCATGGTACAGTGACCTCTGCATGCTTCCAAGGTGGAGAATGGTGCAACAACTGTCTACTGCCAACTATGCAAGTAGGGTGTCCACATGGTCTCTTCTCAAAGAATTGTTCCTTTTACACCCTTGAGCCTGAGATGGCTGTGGTCTTGATCATTTCTGAGATGCCATGATCCCAACTTTTCTCTTATTTCTGTGGAATGTATTAGCAATTTTCAAGTGGCTGTCATGTCTTTAACAATCCCAATTTCTCTAGCCCCAGTTTTACTCACAAATGTCTAACCTAACTGTTACATTTTATGTCTCTCTTCTCTGCTTTCTGCTCCTGATCATCATGCTAAATGTGGCTAAAAGCAGGCAGCTATATCCATGCCTTCCTGAAAGTTGTGCTGCCCTAAAATTTCCTCTGCCCTATTAATGTGTCCTTCACATTTAAACTCACCTTCACAAATAAGTTGAGGACATGGGTTAAATGTGGACAGCTTCATAGTCAGAACACCATGTGTATGAATGAACTTTACTCCACTTTCCAATAGAGTACTCCTCTGACATCTCATGACCCCAGTATTTAGTATCCACACTCCAATTCACATTCTGTTCTTCTTAGCTCCCACCAAAACCCCCATTACACTCCACTTATGGCAATCTAAAACTGGTGCAGTTTTTGTTTCCAAATTTTTCTATTTTCTTCACATAAACTCCATAAAGCTCCAAAAGCTTCTGGAATACAGGAACAGGTCAGTTTTAATGACCCTTGTTAAGCATGCCTATTTCTATTTTAGTGAACATTTGCATTTCTGTGGTCAAAATACCTGTCAAGAGCACTATGGGAGAAACAGTTCAGTCCACATGTCTGACTCCAATTCCCAGGACACAAGTTAATACAGAACATCATGACAGTATTGGAGGAGGAATGCTACTCAGGATAATGTCATGAGGAATCAGTGAGAGAGGTGTAGGGAAGAGAGAGAGTACTCCACTCCTTAGAGACAAAATATAAACCCCAAGTATAAACACCCTGAGGGACCTGTATCCTACAGATGCACCCTACCTGTCTACATTTTCCACACCCACTTAAGCCATGTTGGTGCATTAATTCACTGATTACTCCACACCCTTTAGAACCTCACCCTGCCACCTCTGAAAATTCTTGGAACATCTCACACAAGGGCTTTTATGCACCTCATATTTAAACTGAAGTGTATAGTGAGCTTATAATATGGTTCATTGAAAGCTGTATCATAAAATTATAGAAAGGAAAGTGATTTTCTCAGAATGCTGGACCTGTATCACTAGGCACATGTGTGAGGGCACTGGGCTGAGGTTCTCTGACCTGCCCAAGTTATAACTCTGGCATGTCAGGAAACAGCAAAGCAGGTGACCCTCGGGGCTCCATTTGTTACAGGGCACAACTTAAGAACAGACAGATCACCACTGAGAAGTCAAAATTTGAGAGTCTTTATTAAGCCAGCCAGCTGACTGTCACATTCAATGACCCAAAAATGGCTATTGGGCGAACAACCCCGACTATTAGGGTTACAGGGATTTTTATACCATAAGTCAGTACAATCATAAGTGTCTGTTGCTATGATTCTAAATTACAAACTAACATCATGGGATCTAAAATCCTTAGCAGAGGGGAAAGTAGGTCAAAATGACCTTACTTAGGTACAAACTAAAAAATGATTACTAACATATACACAATCACTGTTGACATTTTTGTTAACATGGTACATTATATAGGAAACTAGGAACCAAAAAGAGAACAATTTTGTATTGTACAAGAATTGCCATTTCATCATTTTGTATTACCAAAAAAGTCATGCTAAGCAACTGTTGATGGATACATAGGCAGGGTGTTCCCATGGGAGAAGCATTTCCTATATAACATGGAGTCTCAAGGTAAAATGGAGTCTGTTTGGTCATTGCCCACATAGCCTGGCCTATAACATTTTCATGGAGTCAAATATGTCAACACATCACACATGATGAGGGCTCACACAAAGAATTTCACTGTTTAAAAGAAAATCTTGGCACTCAAAATAGATGACAGTATCATATTCTCAGGTTTTCTGCTGTAAATATTACATGTAGAGTTCCTCCTATAATCCCCAATTTATGCCCTTTCAGACTGAAAATCATACATGTTGTCCACATCCTGGGGGTCTCATGGTGAGGGATGGGCTGGGCTCTGCCTGTCACCACCATGCTCAGGAGATCTCTCCAAAATTGAGAATGATTGACACATGGTCATTGAGGGCGTATCATAGAGAGTGGTTTACAGAGATCTGACCCTTGGCACAGGTAGTACCCTTGGCCCACATGAGCTTGAGGTGGGCAATTTACAGAGACTTATCATGACACCAGTAGCTCCCTGGGTCCAATTGAACTTGTTTCTTCTGAGAAGCTTTGTGCACATGGATGGAACCATCATGAAGGTCATCTCTGTACCATAGTGAAAAGTTTTCAGTGAATGAGAAAAACAGAGATAGAGAACAAGATCCACACCACCTGGGACAGCTGGGAGGGCATCTTCAGGAAACTGCCCACATCCCTGCATTGAAGGTCCTTTACCAAATGACTAATTCCATCTTTGATAGGGCCTTGCTCCTCAATGCTCTCCACCAAGGTGATCATCCCCAGGAAAGGATGCTCCTGCCGCACCTCATCTTTCCACAGAAAAAAGCAGGAAGAAGGATCTGTTGGCTCTTTGAACAGTGCTAGGAATTGACACCATGTGAGAAAAATGTCTACACACACTAAATCAGTGTATGCAGCGTGTTGTAGAAAAATTCTCCCCAGTGTAGCTCTTGACACTATAAACAGTTGAAAAAATTTACATGAAGAAATGTGAAACTCACTCCCATGAGTCTCCCAAAGGCTGCCAATGCTTGACAAGCTTTGAGTATAAAGGAATTTCCTCTAAATTATATAGATTAAAACATTCTGGTGCTGCATCAAACTCTGAAAACCCAATGCTTAATAAGAGCTTATGGTGACTTATATGTTTCAGATTCATAATTCCATAATTCAGAGTAAGATATAGTTATCTATAGAATGTATTTCTGTGATGTGTACGCAGACACAGACACATGGACACACACACACACACACACACACACACACACACACACAGCCATTAATACTATAAACTCTGAGAGTGAGACTGGTGACCACATTCCCAAAGCCATGTTTCATGTGTGAACACATCCTGCTCCCTGAAAAGTCCCACCACATGTCCCCTCCTGGAATGAGGATACCATGGGTCTGGTGAAGTGCACCCCAGGCAGGGGACAGAGATTTCTGTGGGTACAACCAGTAGTTTCTCCCAGAGAGAATTATCTGGCCCCTCCCTCTACATCCTTGATACAAGCCTCACCCACATGCAAATGTATTTAGGCAGCCAGGTTAAAACACAGAACCCACTGACACATATTCATGTTCTCCATCTGGAAGGTATTTTTGAGGATTGGGAGCCTAATCTGAAGAACATGGAGACAAACGTTTTTCTTCCCTTCGATGGTGGCTCCCAGATGTGAGTGTCTCAGGGATTCAGGGAGGAAGTTTTGTGCAGCTGCATCTGAGTCCTTGACTTACTGTCATCCTCTGTCCAGAGGCTCCAGTCCCAGGTGCAATTGCAGCATTCAGGATCAGAGTGGTGAAGACCTCACAGACCTGTTCCTCACCTGTGCTTTCTCTGGTTACTCCATCACCATTGGTTACAGTTGGAACTGGATCCATCAGCCTCCAGAAAAGGGACTGCAGTGAATGGGGCACATTCTTGGTAATGGAGGCACAACTTACTACCCCTCCCTGAAGAGTGGAGTCACCATTTCCAGAGACACATGCAAGACACAGTTCCACTGCAGTGGAGTTCTGTGACGAATAAGGATGTGGCTGTGTATTACTGTGCTGGACTCACAGTGAGGGGATGTTGGTGTGATCCCAGGCACAAACCTCCTTGCATGGTAGTTTAAGACCAGCAGGTATAACTCAAGATTCACAAGGTATCTTGATCAGTAAGAGGACCTTGGGAACAGCAAATAGAGTTCAGGACCAACATGGGGAGCTCAGGACAAACAGGGGGTACTGGAGAGTCATGAGAAACAGGAAGGAATGAAGGACCTGGTGCAGAGTGCAAGTTGGGAAGGAAGGGTTTTCCTGTAAGCTGGTGGGGTTTCCTCTCTTTCTGAACCTTATGTAACCTTAGGAAAACCTACAATGAATCTTCTGTAGAGGACCTGTAGAATTTCCTAGCACCTACATTTCCTTCTATAAGATGCAGTGTCTCTGGTCTGATTCCAAGGTCCTTGATCCATTTTGAGTTGAGTTTTGTGCAAATTGAGAGATAGGGGTTTAGTTTCATTCTGTTGCATATGGATTTCAAGTTTTCTCAGCATCATTTGTTGAAGAGGCTATCTTTTCTCCATTGCATGTTTTTGGCACCTTTGTCTAGTATGAGAAAATTGTATTTATTGAGGTTTGTGTCCATGTCCTCTATTCTGTACCATTGATCCACCTGTTTATTTTGGTGCCAATACCATGCCATTTTTGTTACTATTGCTTTGTAGTATAGTTGCAGTTCTGGTATTGTGATACCCCCTGTTTCATTCTTCCTGCTAAGGATTGCTTTAGTTATTCTGGGTTTCTTATTCTTCCAGATGAATTTCATGATTGCTTGCTCTATTTCTGTAAAGTACGTCATTGGGATTTTAATTGGAATTGCATTGAATCTGTTTAGCACTTTTGGTAGTATGGCTATTTTGACAATATTAAAAAGTAGGTCCAAATCTTCAACATGTCGGCTTAGGATCAGACTTCCTTAACAGGACTCCCATAGCACAAGAAATAAAAGCAAGAATCAATAACTAGGATGTATTCAAACTAAATAGCTCTCTCTCAGCAAAGGAAACTATCAGCAATGCAAAAAAGCCTACAGAGTGGGAGAAAATCTTTGCCATTCATACTTCAGATAGAGCACTAATTTCCAGAATCTATAAAGAACTCAAAAAACTCTACACGAAGAATAAAAATAACCCAATAAAAAAATGGGCTAAGGATATGAACAGCACTTCACAGAAGAAGATCTACAAGCAGTCAACAGATATATAAAAAAAGTTCAACATCTCTAGTAATAAGAGAAATAAATCAAAAATACCCCAAGATTCCAGCTCACCCCAATTAGAATGGCGATTATCAAGAATACAAGCAGCAATAGGTTTTGGCAAGGATATGGGGAAAAAGGTACACTCATACATTGCTTGTGCAGTTGAAAATTAGTGCAGCCACACTGGAAAGCAGTGTGGAGATTCCTTAGAAAACTTGGAATGGAACCACCATTTGACCCAGCTATACCACTCCTCGGCCTGTACCCAAAGGACGTAAAATCAGCATACTACAGTGATGTGGCCACATCAATGTTCATAGCTGCTCAATTCACAATAGCAGACTGTGGAACCAACCTCAATGCCCTTCAGTTGATGAATGGATAAAGAAACTGTGGTATATAGGTTTCAAGATGGTGGCCTAGAGGGAGGCTGCATTTCATGTTGCTCCAGGACTCAGGATTCAAAAGAGGAGATATTGAGACACTTGGGACCAACTCAAAGCAGCCAGGTGACTCTCACCCATTGGGAAGGCATCCCGGATGGGACGGTGGTCCCGGAACGCAGGGAACTTTGTGAAGTAGAGCTGCCGGCAAGACGCCCATCCCCCCGCTGCAGCAGTGAACTCGGACAACTGGGAGCGCCGTAAATGAGGCCGCTCGGCACAGCGCTGGGACTCGGAGCAACCACTGGGGTTCTTGCGGCTGCCCAGGGGAGGAGTGGCGAGGAGAGCTGTGTGGACTCAGGACACCGGGGACTGCCCTGAGGAGGAGAAGGAGGAACGTGGCCACTTGGATTCGGAGTGACTGCACCAGAGCTACAGGCGGTTGCCAGAGGAGAAGCCGCGCGGCGAGCTGTTTGGACTCAGAACGACTGCTTCTGAACACCTGGGCCTGCCCTGAGCACAAGGAGGAGGAAGAGGAGCGCGGCCGCTTGGATTCGGGGTGACTACACCAGAGCTATAGGCGGTTGCCAGAGGAGAAGCTCCACGGCGAGCTGTTTGGACTCAGACCACTTCTGAACACCGGGGCCTGCCCGGAGGAGTAGGAGGAGGAGGAGGAGGAGCGCGGCGGGTTGTTTGGACTCGAAGTGACTGCATTAGCGCTCCAGGTGGCTACTTAGAGGAGAAGGCGAGTGGTGAGTTGTTTGGACTTAAAGTGACAGCTCCTGAACACAGGGGGGCTGCCTGGAGGAGGAGCGTGGTGGGTCACTTGGTCTTGAGTGGCCGCACCAGAGCTCTGGGCGGTTGCCCAGAGGACACGTGCAGCGGGTCACGTGGATTTGGAGCCACTCAGAGCGACCGCTACGGAACACCCGGGGGGTTATCTGGAGAAGGAGGAGGAACGGGGAGGGTCACTTCGACTTGGAGTGATTGATTGCCCAGGGCTACGGGTGGTTGGTGGGAGGAGGAGGCACGCAGTGAGTTTCTTGGACTCCTAGTGACCGCACCAGAATACTGGGTGGCTGTCTGGAGGAAGAGGCGGGTGGAGGGTCACTGGGACTCAGAGCAATTGTTCGGGGCCCCAGGTGGCTGCTCAGAGGAGGGGCCGCATAGCCAGGCGATTAAGTGCAGAGCAGGGTCCCAGGGTCTAGGAGGCTTCTTGGTGGAAGAGCCGCACAGAGACAGGCTTAGGGCGGAGCGAAGGTTCCAGGCCTGCGGGCAGATTCTCTGAGGAGGGGCAGCCTAAGGAGATTCATCTGCCAAGGGTGAGGCTTCCAGGCCCAGGAGGTAGGGCCGGGCCCCTGGGAACTTTGCAGAGGAAGGCAGCCCAGCCCAGGCGGTAGCTGTAAATTGAGGGGAACCTCTAGGAGGGAACTGACCAGCAAGACCTCCGCACCGGGTGAGTCTTCCCTGCCAGGTGAGGTTTCCCCACAAGGACGGTAAAACTACAGACTCAGGCCCAAACAGGCCTTGCCTCAGCCCGCAGCCTAGGTCCCCTTTGGATGGTCATTGGTCAACAAGTGGAGGCACCTCTGCCCACTAGCAGGGATTATACCCCACCTGAAGGCCACCACTCCTAGAGAGGCAGCTTCCTTGTGGAACACCGCATTATCAACTTCCTCCAAGACTTCAGCCTACTGAAGGCTAAGGGGGGATATATACAGAAATCTTCAGGGACATTGTAAGTCAATAGAGGAAATCTGCAATATCTCAGTGGTCCACTGATACCTGAACAATATGAGAAAACACGGAAAGAAAATGCTGCAAACAAATCTAGATGTTACATCAATAAAACCCAATGATAGCATGGCAGAAGAAATGACAGAAAAGGAGTTCAGAATGTACATAATTAAAATTATCAGAGAAGCAAATGATGAGATGAAAGAGCAAATGCAAGCATTGAATGATCGCACCAATCGACAGTTAAAAGAGCAAATACAGGAAGCAAAAGATCATTTCAATAAAGAGTTAGAGATATTGAAAAAAAAAAAAACAGAAATCCTTGACATGAAGGAAACAATAAACCAAATTAAGAACTCCATAGAAAGCATATCCAATAGGATAGAACACCTGGAAGACAGAACCTCAGACATTGAAGACAAAATATTTAACCTTGAAAACAAAGTTGAACAAACAGAGAAGATGGTAAGAAATCATGAACAGAATCTACAAGAACTACGGGATATCATGAAAAGGCCAAATTTAAGAATTATTGGGATTGAGGAAGGCCTAGAGAAACAAGCCAAAGGAATGAACAATTTATTCAATGAAATAATATCAGAAAATTTCCCAAATCTGAAGAATGAAATGGAAAATCAAGTTCAAGAGGCTTATAGGACTCCAAATACACAAAATTACAACAGACCCACACCAAGGCACATTATAATGAAAATACTGAACATACAAAATAAAGACAGAATTTTAAAGGCTGTGAGAGAAAAGAACCAAATTACATTCAGGGGGAAACCAATATGATATCAGCAGATTTTTCAATCCAGACCCTAAAAGCTAGAAGGGCCTGGAACAACATTTTTCAAGCCCTGAAAGAAAATGGATGCCAACCAAGAATCTTATACCCAGCAAAACTTACCTTCAAATTTGACGATGAAATAAAATCCTTCCATGATAAACAAAAGCTAAAAGAATTTACAAAAGAAAGCTAGCACTACAGAACATTCTCAGCAAAATATTCCATGAGGAAGAGATGAAAAACAAAGAAGCAATTCAGCAAAGGAAGGAATTATCCTAAAGGAATTGTCAAATAAAGGAGGAAACAAGTTGTGTCAAACAAATAAATAAACAAAATTTTAAAAATGAACCAAATGACCGGGAAACCAAATCATTTCTCTATAATAACCCTGAATGTTAATGGCCTGAATTCATCAATCAAAAGACATAGACTGGCAGATGGCATTAAAAAGAAAGATCCAACAATATGTTGCCTGCAAGAGACTCACCTCATAGAAAAAGATACCCATAGACTAAAGGTGAAAGGATTGGGAAAAACATACCATGCATATGGACTCAGCAAAAAAGCTGGAGTATCCATCCATATTTCCGATAATGTGGACTTCAAGCCAAAGTTAGTCAGAAGGGATAAAGAAGGACATTTCATACTCCTTAAGGGAAGCATAAATCAGCAAGATATAACAATCATAAACATCTATGCCCCAAACAGTGGCTCATCCATGTATGTCAAACAAATCCTTCTCAATTTCAGAAACCAAATAGACCATAACACAATAATACTAGGTGATTTTAACACGCCTCTCTCACCACTGGACAGATCTTCCAGACAAAAATTGAACAAAGAAACCATAGATCTCAATAACACAATCAATAATTTAGACTTAACGGACATTTATAGAATATACCGTCCAACCAAGAGCGAATACACTTTCTTCTCAGCAGCACATGGATCCTTCTCTAAAATAGACCATATATTAGGCCACAAAGCTAATGTTAGCAAATACAAGAAGATAGAGACACTAGCATGTATTCTATCAGATAATAATGGATTGAAGTTAGAAATAAATGAAAGAGTAAAACACAGAAACTATTCCAACATCTGGAGATTAAACAATATGCTATTATATGATGAATGGATAACAGAAGATATTAGGAAGGAAATTAAAACATTCTTAGAGGTAAATGAGAACAAAGAAACATCATATCAAAATCTTTGGGACACTATGAAAGCAGTACTTAGAGGGAAATTTATTTCATGGAGCGCATTTAATAAAAGAAGTAAAACTCAACAAATAAACGACCTAACACTACAGCTCAAAGCCCTAGAAAAAGAAGAACAGACCAGCACCAAAAGTAGTAGAAGACAGGAAATAGTTAAACTCAGAGCTGAAATCAATGAAATTGAAACAAAAGAAACCATACAAAAAATTGACAAAATAAATAGTTGGTTCTTCAAAAAAATAAACAAAATTGATAAACCTTTAGCCACACTAACAAAGAGAAGACGAGAGAAAACCCAAATCACTAAAATTCGGAATGAACATGGAAATATCACAACAGACAGGATTGAAATACAAAACATAATTAGAAGCTATTTTGAAAATCTATACTCCAACAAAATAGAAAATTTTGAAGACATCAACAGGTTTCTAGAGACATATGAATTGCCTAAACTGAATGAGGAGGACATAAATAATTTAAATAGACCAATTTCAAGTACTGAAATAGAAGAAGTCATCAAAAACCTACCAACAAAGAAAAGTCTGGGACCAGATGGGTTCTCAGCCGAGTTCTACAAAACCTTTAAAGAAGAGCTCATTCCAATACTTCTCAAAGTATTCCATAAAATAGAAGAGGAGGGAACCCTCCCAAACTCATTCTATGAAGCCAATATCACCCTGATACCTAAACCAGACAGAGACTCATCAAGGAAAGAAAATTTCAGACCAATATCCTTAATGAACATCGACGCAAAAATTCTCAACAAAATTTTAGCAAATCGCATACAAAAACATATTAAAAAGATAGTGCACCATGATCAAGTGGGTTTCATCCCAGGGATGCAAGGTTGGTTCAACATCAGGAAATCAATAAACGTAATTCACCATATTAATAGACTTAAAGTCAAGACTCACATGATTATTTCAATAGATGCAGAACAAGCATTTGATAAAATACAGCACCCCTTCATGCTCAAAACACTAGAAAAAATAGGGATAGTGGGAACATTCCTTAACATTGTAAAGGCCATTTATGCTAAGCCCATGGCTAATATCATTCTACATGGTGAAAAACTGAAAGCATTCCCCCTAAAAACTGGAACAAGGCAGGGATGCCCTCTTTCACCACTTCTATTCAACATCGTTCTTGAGACTCTGGCCAGAGCAATTAGACAAACCAAAGAAATTAAAGGGATACGAATTGGAAAAGAAGAACTCAAACTATCCCTGTTCGCTGATGACATGATTATATATTTAGAGGAACCTGGAAATTCCACCAGAAAACTCTTAGAACTCATAAGTGAATTCAGTAAAGTAGCAGGTTTCAAGATCAATGCCCATAAATCCAATGCATTTTTATACATAAGTGATGAATCTTCAGAAAGAGAAATTAGGAAAACTACCCCATTCACAATAGCCTCGAAAAAAATAAAATACTTGGGAATCAATCTCACAAAAGAGGTGAAAGACCTCTACAATGAGAACTACAGAACACTAAAGAAAGAAATTAAAGAACACCTTAGAAGATGGAAAGATCTTCCATGTTCTTGGATAGGAAGAATTAATATTGACAAAATGGTCATACTACCTAAAGTGCTATACAAATTCAATGCAATTCCAATTAAAATCCCAATGATGTACCTTACAGAAATAGAGCAAGCAATTATGAAATTCATCTGGAAGAATAAGAAACCCAGAATAGCTAAAGCAATCCTTAGCAGGAAGAGTGAAACAGGGGGTATTGCAATACCAGATCTTCAACTCTACTACAAAGCAATAGTAACAAAAACGGCATGGTATTGGTATCAAAATAGAAAGGTAGATCAATGGTACAGAATAGAGGACACGGACACAAATCCAAATAAATACAATTTTCTCATACTAGGCAAAGGGGCCAAAAATATGCAATGGAGAAAAGATAGCCTCTTCAACAAATGGTGCTGGGAGAATTGGAAATCCATAGGCAACAGAATGAAACTAAACCCATATCTCTTACCATGCACGAAACTAAACTCAAAATGGATTAAGGACCTCGGAATCAGACCAGAGACCCTGCAGATTATAGAAGAAAAAGTAGGTCCAAATCTTCACCTTGTTGGTCTAGGACCAGACTTCCTTAACAGGACTCCCATAGCACAAGAAATAAAAGCTAGAATCAACCACTGGGATAGATTCAAACTAAAAAGCTTTCTCTCAGCAAAGGAAACTATCAGCAATGCGAAGAAAGAGCCTACAGAGTGGGAGAATATCTTTGCCAATCATACTTCAGATAGAGCACTAATCTCCAGAATCTATAAAGAACTCAAAAAACTCTACTCCAAGAATTCAAATAATCCAGTCGACAAATGGGCTAAGGAAATGAATAGACACTTCACAGAAGAAGATCTACAAGCAGTCAACAAACATATGGAAAAATGCTCAACATGTCTAGTAATTAGAGAAATGCAAATCAAAACCACCCTAAGATTCCATCTCACCCCAATTAGAATGGCAATTATCAAGAATACGAGCAACAACAGGTGTTGGCGAGGATGTGGGGAGAAAGGTACACTCATACATTGCTGGTGGGGCTGCAAATTAGTGCAGCCACTCTGGAAAGCAGTGTGGAGATTCCTTAGAAAACTTGGAATGGACCCTCCTTTTGACCCAGCTATCCCACTCCTTGGCCTATACCCAAAGGACTTAAAATCAGCATACTACAGAGATACAGCCACATCAATGTTCATAGCTGCTCAATTCACAATAGCCAGACTGTGGAACCAACCTAGATGCCCTTCAATTGATGAGTGGATAAAGAAACTGTGGTATATATATATATATATATATACAATGGAATATTACTCAGCCATAAAGAATGATAAAATTATGGCATTTGCAGGTAAATGGATGAAATTGGAGAATATCATTCTAAGTGATATAAGCCAATCTCAAAAAGCCAAAGGACGAATGATATCGCTAATAAGTGGAGGATGACACATAATGGGGGGGAGGGAAGGGTTAGTGTTAGGGTTAGAGTTAGGGTTAGGGAGGGGGGCAAGTATGGAGGAAGGAAGTACTGTATAGAGGGTAAAGAGGGGTGGGAGGGGTGGGGGGAAGGGAAAAAATAACAGAATGAATCAAACAACATTACTCTATGTAAATTTATGATTACACAAATGGTATGCTTTTACGCCATGTACAAACAGAGAAGCAACATGTATCCCATTTGTTTACAATAAAAAAATAAATTAAAAAAAAAACTGTGGTATATATATACCATGGAATATTACTCAGCCATGAAGAATAATAAAATTATGGCATTTGCGGGTAAATGGATGAAATTAGAGAATATCATGCTAAGTGAGATAAGCCAATCTCAAAAAACCGAAGGACAAATGATCTCGCTGATAAGTGGATGATGACACATAATGAGGGGGTTTGGGAGGGAGGCAAGAATGAAGGTAGGTGGGACCATATAGAGGGAAAAGAGGGGTGGGAGGGGTTTAAGGGAAGGAAAAAATAACAGAATGAATCAACCCCCATTATCCTATGTAAACATATGGTTGCACAAATGGTAAGCCTCTACTTCATGTACAGAGAAACAAGTTGTACTCCATTTGTTTACAACAAAAAAAGAATTTCCCAGCACCATGTACTGAACAGACACTTTGCTAAATTTTACTGCATTTATAAATATTTGTTTTCTTAATCTCATTCTTACAAACTCACCTTGTGTAAAACTGATAGAAGACTGGAATGTTTACAACTCAAGTGTCCTTGGAGAAGGGAAGCATCAGCTCCATTATTGTCTGCCGGGGTTCAGCCCTAGCAGGAGTCCGTGGGTTGCACACTGGTAATGGGGCACGGGGAGACAGCATTGGTGATGGATGGAGAATGAAAGACACAGACTGTAGTTCTGTTGCAATCAATCCCACTTTTTTCTGGGGAAGGCTGGGTTTATATACATTTTTCTACAGGCTATGATGACAAGCTTATGATTAATAAAATCAAAGAAGTTTCCAAAGCATAGGCAGAAATTGTTTTTACCGAAAGATTATGAGAAAACAGTAACCTTACAGATCACAATTATTTTAAGAATATTTAACTAAGTCAATGAGCTAATACAATGTTTATTTCCTTAATATCTAAACTCTATATGACCTAAGACTATTCTTATTACTTTTGTGGTAAAGCGATAGACAAATAATGTCATGTGACCATCTCTACTAAGTCCATCTGGTTAATACCTAAATTGCTGAGTTAAGGGCTACAGGAGGGCAGTGGTCACAGTGGTTCTCACGGCCAAGGTTTTTACTGAATAAATTACATTTTCTTTTTCCCAGAACAGGGCATCGTGTACCAACGTTTATCATAGGGGTGACCTATTCTTTGTAGGAAGGAAGGAATGTTGTGAAACCTTATTTTTTTACCTTACCATCACACATAAACAAAACCATCGTTAGAATTTAACCAGCCTATTGGAGACAAAGGCAGATCTATAGTTATTTTCTCCAGAGGCTTTCCTTTAGGGCTTTCCATTGATAAAATAAGCTGGTCCATATCTAGTAGCTACTGTGGGAGGTGCTTTGTGCTTAGAACTTGGGGAAACAATGTTATCTATCAGTTTCTGTGCCCCAACAGGTTCTGGCCAGTAAATGCAGTGTTTGGTTTTTAACATAATAAAAACATTCTTCTGTAGTGAGGTTAACATCACAGGGTTTCAACATGTGTTTTGTCTCCATGATGTTTTTCTGGAAATTTGTAGAATTATTCCCACCACCTCTAGCAAGATCCTCAGACTGAAGTGAGTAATATATTATTAGGAAAACTCCACAGAATAACATCCAAGCTAGGGAGGCATACATCTGGCATGCAATCCTTTTAGGATGAGTCTCTGCAATCATCCTTGAGTGGAACTCTGTCAAGCACTGCAAGGAGAGCCAGGCGTCCCCGCAATTGTCATTCAAAAGTCAGTCTGCTGATTCTGTCATCAAGAGGGGCTGTTGCATGCAGGCCTCAGTGCCTCTGATTAAGATTGAAGGGATCACTCTCTTCCTCTTTCTTTCTTCCTTCCTTTCTTCCTTCCTTCCTTCCTTCCTTCCTTCCTTCCTTCCTTCCTTCCTTCCTTCCTTCCTTCCTTCCTTCCTTTCTTTCTTTCTTTCTTTCTTTCTTTCTTTCTTTCTTTCTTTCTTTCTTTCTTTCTTTCTTTCTCTCTCTCTTTTTTAAATTTATTTTTATTATAAACAAATGGGATACATATTGTTTCTCTGTACATGAAGTAGAGGTATACCATTCTCTTTCTTTCTTTCTCTTTTTTTTTCTTTTTTTTTTTTTTTTTTTTGAAATGGGGATTTAACCCAGGGGCACTTTTCCACTGAGCTACATCCCCAGCCCTTTTAAAAAAAATTTTATTTTGAGACAGGATCTCCATAAATTGCTTAGGGCTCATTAAATTGCTGACTTTGGTCTGGTATTTGTAATCTGCCTGCCTCAGCCTCCCGAACTGCTGGGATTACACGTGTAAGCCACTGCTCCTGGTTCATGTATCATTTTATAAGAATTGAGACACTCCTAGTTGAGCATGGTGAAACACATCTGTAATCCCAGCGACTCAGGAGTTTGAGGCAGGAGGATCACAAGTTCGAGGAAGGCCTGGGCTATTTAGCCAGACATGGTCTCAAAAACACGAACAGGGCTGGAGATAAAGGTCAACAGTGAAGTTCTCCTGCACTCAATCCCCAATGCAGGTGGAAAAATTAAGAAGACCCCCAAATTCTTTTTCTTTTTTCTTCTTGGTACCAGGGTTTGAACCCAAGGACCCTTGACCACTGAACCACGCCCGCATCTCTTTTTTATTTTTATTTCCATACAAGTTCTGGCTGAGGTGTTTAGGGCCTCACTAAATTGCTGAGGCTGTCTTTGAACTTGCAATCCTTCTGCCTCAGCTTCCAGAGCCTCTGGAATTACAATGCTCCACCAGGCCCGGCACTCCCCAAGTTCTCATACTGCAGCCTCGAAGATTTTGTCCTCAAGTTTGATCCCTAAAATCAACCTTAAGGGTCATTTCCTCCGGGGAGACCTTGGAAAGTATAAATTCCTAGGGTGACCCATACTTGTACAAGATAAGACAGATCCAACCACTCATCCTCTGGCTAGGATACCCATCATCCTCTCTGATTGCATCTTCTGCACAAGGAGGTTGGAAGATTTTATTCTTTGCCCCTTGTTCCCATTTCCTAAGACATGATCGGTCCTCTTGAATTTCAAGGAGCTGAATGTCCTCTTGCTTTTCAAAACTAACCACTCACTCATCTACTCCACCCTGTGATCCTACTTCCTTGCTGAATGGGAAGAAGATGCTACAGTGGCTCACTGGGCATGCGGGAGTTCTTTGCCCACCCACTTCCAGGGACCAGTCAGTCACTGAGTGTACAAAGTGCGCTTCTGGGGCGGGAGCTGCTCAGTGAGGAGTCTGCTCAGAGCCCATGGTGTTCTAGGGGTGCTGCACAAGGCAGGCCGGAGCTTCTGTTCTACCTGCTCCAGATATATTGACAAGTTGTGGAAAGTCCAACCAATGGGGGTGTACAGAACACATATGAAGTGTTTGGAAACAGGATTTGAAGGCCGTATGTTGTTATGTCATCCTTTCTCCCTATCATTGGTTATGGTGACATTCTTTTAGATCTCTATATTGGAAAGGAATGATCAATCCATTGGTCTGTGGCTGCTTTCTTGAAGAAAGTCAATAAACTTAGGTGCTAGTGGACTAATCTGTGATAGAGTTAAGCTGTGAATTCTTCTCCTGAGCTGAGGTGCAGAAGTCTAAACAAGATTTCAGTGACATCCACTAGCGTGCCAGGCCAGTGATACCTATGTCTGGTCTGTGTGCACGGACTTGGAGGGCTCTTTGCTTTATACTTCACAGTTAGACCTGAGCTCTAGGGAAGCAGGTTTACCAAGGGAGTGTTACCTTGTGCACCACCTTTACTCAGTTCAATGGAGTTTGTGACCACCCTTGCAGACCTCCAAGGGCAGTGCAGTTGTCCCATCTGTCTGGATTACATGAAAGACCCAGTGACCATTAACTGTGGGCACAACTTCTGTTTTGACTGCCTCAATCTGTCCTGGAAAGATCTAAATGAGGCCTTTCCCTGCCCTGTCTACCAACTTTGGTTTCCAGAAAGGAAGTTCAGGAGGAACCCCCAGCTCTATAATTTGACTGAAATTGCTAAACTCCTCCAGATCAGAAGGAGGAAGAGGAAGAGGCAAGAAGAAAATGCTCGATGTGAGAAACACAATCAATTTCTGACCCTTTTCTGTGTGAAGGATCTGCAGATTTTATGTATCCAGTGCAGTTTCTCTGCTGAACATCAGAGGCACTACATTTGTCCCATTAAGAAAGCTGCCACCTACCGCAGAAGAATTCTGGAATCTAGCATTGAGCCCTTGAAGACTAATGTGGAATGAGTTGAAAAAGTGATAATTCTGCAAAGCAGAAAGTCTCTTGAGCTGAGAAAGAAGGTAGAATATAGGAAAGAAGAAATAAATTCTGAATTTGAGCAAATTAGACTGTTTTTACAAAATGAGCAAGAGGCTCTGCTTAAGCAGATACAAGATGAAGAGCTGGACATTTTATCAAAACTTAATAACAACCTCATAACCTTTTCAGATCATGTTTCCACAGTAAAACGCTTACTGAAGGAAATAGAGGGCAAGTGTTTGTGGTCAGACCTGGCAGTACTGAGGCATGTTAAGAGTATACGCCAAAAGTATCAAAACCTAAAATGCCCTGAACTTTCTTTATTCGGGTTAAAGAAGTATGGCTTTAGTCTTCCTCCACAGTATTCTGGCTTGGACAGAATTATACAGCAATTTCAGGTAGATGTAAGTTTAGACCTTGACACAGCATATCCTCAGCTTATTGTCTCTGAGGATAGAAAAAGTGTAAAATATGGAAGGACAAAACAAAGTGCTTGTTATAACTCATGGAGATTTTATCTCTGCCCTGCCATCCTGGGTTCTAAGATATTTAATTCTGGTAGACATTACTGGGAGGTAGATGTAGGAAACAAGCCTCAGTCGACCTTGGGTGTGTGTCATGATTATCTTCCTAGGAACTGGAGGAATCGACCATCAGTCCTGAGTGGCTTCTGGGCAATTGGACAATATATTGAGAGTGGATGTGTTGTGTTTGGTCCTAAGAAAATCCAGCTTCTGCCAGTACCAAAACCCAGTAAGATTGGCATTTTTTTGGATTTTGAATTGGGAGAGGTTTTCTTTTATAAGGTCTCTCCTATATAGTTTCAGTGATTCTTTTACCAAAACCATTTGGCCTTATTCCTATGTCGGAACAGATTCTGAACCTCTTAAAATCTTATCAGTGAATGATGAAAGGTAAAAAAAAAATCTGGTAAATTTTTCTTTTTAGTTTTTAGGGTTAATTTAGTAAATCTCATTTTTGGAATGTTTTTGAGCTTTACAACTGAAAACCAGAATACATTTTTTTTCTCCCTGATTTTCAGCAACTGTAAAAAAGGCAACAAGATAGTAATGTAATTTCATAGAAGTTCTGAATATCAGTTGTCAAGTTCCTTGAATTCTAATTTTAAATGTTTGAGAATTATTGACATACAATAAAATTTTTAAATTGCCTGTACATTGTTTTTTTTTTTTTTTTTTTTTTTTTTTTAATGAAGCCAGTCATTAAAGTTGTATGAATTGTTAAAAAAAAAAAAAAGAATGAAGGGGTCATGTCCCTGTCCTTGTGGTCTGAGAACTTCTAACCCTTCTTCTGGTCCACCCAACAGTCCTGCTCCCCTGGCTTAGCCCACCTCCATGTACAGTAGTGACTTGAGGAAGCAGAGGTCTCAGTGTTCAACTTCCAGAAGGAGCCCATTGCTTAGGGGAGGGGTGGACAGCAGTGTCCCTCTCCTTAGCTCTCCTCCCCTGGGCTTCTGAAATTTTCTCTTTGAATGTGTTCAGGTAACAAGGTCATTGATTGAGTCTTGGTGGCTGTGGGGAAACTGCTCACCTTTTACTAGGAATCAAATGGGCGGGAAGAAGAGGCTGGGGTCTGACAATCCCCTTGCATGGCATGTTCACAGTAATTAACATCAATTTCAGAAGTCCCCATATCCTAAGGGGTCAACTACTCCCCCAAAACCCCAAAAACCAGGGGCTGCAGAATGTACTTATCAAATGGAGTTTGAGCAGACAATTATGCAATAATAATCCTTCTATCACTGAAAACAAAGATTTTACTCCCTCTCATGATGCAGATTCAGTCTGCTCATGATTAATTCCTAATCCTTGAATCCTAGAGAAAATGCTCCAGCACAGTTCAGAAGTCCAGTCCAAGAACTCCCAAAAGATTCAGGGATAACTTGTCTGTGTGCCCTTAAAAATCAAACAGGAGTTCCATGTCCCAATGTTCCTGAGCAGGAGCAAATATTCTCGTTTGAAAAGCAAAAGACAGAGACCTGTTGAAAGTGACTAGAGCCCAGCAAAACTGACATTAAACCCAGTGTTCATGTCTGTGCTTGGGGTCACTGCACTGAAGGATGGGTGAGGGGTCAGAACAGCCCCAATACATAGCCCAGTTGGATGTAGACCCCAGCCTCCTTCTTAGGGAGCTTGGTCTGAGGCCTGCAGCTTCCTGGCCAGCCCTGCTCACTGCTGGCTCCTCTGCCCCTGGGTCTCCACAGCAGCCCTGGCTTCATCTCTCAGCTCCAGGCATCACCCTGCCAGGGCTGCCAGCAGGACTCTGATATCTGACACCCCATCTGGCCTCCCTGACCTTCCTTCATGTTCAGGTGTAAGCCTGTGTGACCTGACACTTTTGCCCTCTGCCTGCCTGCAAAGCCAGCATGGGGAGGTTGATAACATAGTGAGTCTCAACACGGAGCAGGCTCTAGCCTCCCTTGAGCCATGACTGGAAACCTCTGAGCACCTTGGTGGCTGAGTAGGAAAAACCATGCCCTGGGCAGTCCAGGGTCAGATACCCCAGAGCTCTCTCTCACATGCCCTGCCCTGGGTGTCTACAACATTTTCATCTCTGCCTCTGAGCTGGTGAAGTTGGGGCCTTGTTGATGCCTGGGATTCCAAGACTACCTTCCATCCTCTGGGTGCAAAGCCCTGCTCTCAGTAGAGCTTCTGGTCATACTGTCCTGGCTACAGCTCCTGGGCAGCACCTCAAATGTGCTGCTCTCCTGAACAAACTGCAAAGCACCAGCTCTCCTGCACTGTTCTTTCTGCCCCTCCTTGTCCTTCACATGGCTGACATCAGTCAACAGTTCACAGGCCAGGGCATCCCCACCCACAGTTTTCTCCAGCATGAGTGAGCCCAGCTCCCACCAAGACACACCAAGTGTCAGGTCATGACACTATGGGCTCTGAGAAGGTCACTATGTGTGTCCACCTGGGAGGTGGAGGAGGGTTATGTGAGCATTCTGTATAGAGTTAGAGCTAAAGCCCAAATACTCACCTACCACTTGCCAGATATAAGCTGTTGCACACAGTGATCCACCACTACTCCTTCTGCGTGATTTTACAATCACATCTTGAAGGGACTCTTGATCCCCCTATCCTAATTTTGTTCATAAGTAAAACAATTTGTTGGATGACATATGCAAAAAAGACATATGCAAAAAATATGTCCAAAATAAATTTTAATTTCCTGAGTGCTACTATGTAACAGTTCTGCCCATGACATTCCCCTCTGCTCTCAGTGCTGCTCTACTTGGGCCTCCACCCAGAGCTGCTATAGAGCAGGAGGACATGCAAATAGGGCCTCCTTCTGCTCATGAAGACCAGCCCACCCTGACCCTGCAGCTCTGCACAAGAGCCCAGCCCTGGACTCCAGCTCATCCCATTCAGTGGTAGCACTGATCACAGACAAATGACCAGCACTATTTACTGAGTCCACCCCTTGTTCCAGAGTGGACAGGAGCAGCACACTCACCCTCTACAGCCATGGACAGCAACAGGGTCTTCATAGAAACAGGCCAAGCAGAGCAGAGCTGCCCTGCATGCAGCGTCCTCCACACAGCAATGTGCTCCTGACTCAGAGCTCCTGTGGCCACAGCAGGCTACACAGGGGTCTCACCTGATGCCTGAGGAAGTGTCTGTGGCTTAAGGTGGCAGGAGCCATGCACAGTGAAGCCAGAATTAAGGACAGGCAGTTAGTGTAGAAATAGGGGATTGGGTCAAATCGAGGAAATGAAGGTCATGAAAGCCATCTGCCTCTGGAAGTTGGAGACTGCCCCTGGGAGAATGGAATGTTAAGGATTTCAGGAGCTCATTGATTACCAAATTTACCTGCTTTTATCAAGTACTGCAAGCATGGAGCGGCTAATTAATGCCCCCTGGGTCTTTGCCTGGCTGAATCACTTTGGCCCTCTCCCTGCCCCATTCGCTTCTCACTTTTTACATCTCACCTGCAAAACCAGGCCTAGTCACTTAGGCAGGAAGGAGAGATAAGGGGGGAAAGAATTGGAGAACAAAGGAGACCTTAACCTATACAAGATGTAGGGTGCGCTCACTTCTTGGGACTTTAGAACATCAGCCATGGCCCCCTTCTCCCTCCTCCACAGAAGTCTGTGTTATTACTACTTTTAAAAAAACCTGTTTAATATGCTTGCCTTGGCATGCTTCTCTAGTGTTCAAACTTCAACATTAGAGGGAGCAGAACTTATCACCGGTAAACGGTGGTATCAACAGCAGCATTCTCAGGACAGGGCAAGTCAGTGAGGATGAGTGAGGAATGGAAAGCCACCACCGGTCCTGGGGACCATGGGATCTAGGAAAAGACCCAGGAGGACTGACTCCTGTGAGGACAGACAGGGCACAGGGAGCCACCTGAAGGTGTGGAGGCAGCAGAGGCCATGATCAGAAGCACCTCTGCATCAGCAGTGTTCACAGTGAGGGACCCACATCAATGGGCTGCTGCTGCAGTCCAAGCTGGCTGCACATCAGGACAACCAGGTCCAACTTCCCCTGCACACACACCCCTCAGTGTTACACCACCTGCAATTCCCCTCAGTGCTGGACAAGAATTCCGCTGAGTAATGAAGGTGTTTGCAAAGTCTCATCTTGAAGCCAGAATTAAGGACAGGTAGTTAGTATAGAAATAGGGGATGGGGTCAAATTGAGGAAATGAAGCCATGAAGCCATCTGCCTCTGAAGTTGGAGATTGTTCCTGGAAGAATGGAATATCAAGGATCTCCAGAGCCCATTGATTTCCAAATTTTTCTGCCTTTATCAAGGACTGCAAGCATGGAGCTGCTAATTAATGCCCCTTGGGCCCTTACCTGCCTGAATCGCCTTGGCCCTTCCCCTGCCCATGGATTCTCACTTAGTGCAAAACCAGGCCTAGTCACATAGGCAGGAAGGGAGAGATAAGGGGGGAGAGAACTGGAGAACAAAAGAGACTTTAAACTATAAAAGATGTAGGGTGTGCTCACTTCTTGGGACTTTAGAACATCAGCTATGGCTCCCTTCTTCCTGCCAGGAGAAGTCTGTACTATTACCTTTAAATAAAACCTGCTTAATATGCTTGCCTTGGTGTGCTTCTCTATTGTTCAGTCTTCAACATTAGATGGAGCAGAACTCGTCACTGATAAATGGCGGTATCAATCTCATTGGGAATTTGGGTTGCGTACTTTCCTTCCTTGCTTGCTTAATATGTGTAGGTTTACTATTAATATTTTATGTGTTTTCCCTGAAAATAGGGGTCTTAACAGAGCCAGGGTTAGAACATAAAAATCAGACTTCTTATGGAACAGTGATTTCAGATTTACTCATTTGCTATGAAACTCTGAGTAACCAAGATTGCTATGAGAAAATACAAAAACAGATTCTAGCTGCCGATCCCCTGTTGACTACTCTCAGATGACCTGAAACACATAGGCAAATAATTCCAACCCCATCAGGAAGGATTAACAGAAACAGAAGAAATAAAGGGTTCCTCAATCTTAAGTTCACACAGTATAAGATGATAGATATCATATATTTTTGTTAGTTTGAAATGTCTAGCGTTTATTAACTACAGTAGTAGTCATGCGACTGATGTTTATTCAACCCTACTGAACTTGCTTTAACCTTTATGATCAGTTAAATATTAATATGTCTTATTGTTTAGTTATAGGTTACCACAAGTAAACAATTACTAGAATAATTAGAATATGTCCTTGTCTAGTTTAGTAATGATCATACAAAATGTAAGGAATCTGGCTTCCCCCACCACCTGTCAATCTGCATTCCACCTGCCTCTCCTGTTACAGGAATTTCCGGCCTCCCCATTGTTATGCCCAGCGGCTCGAGACCCCACAAAGACCACCAGAGACCACGATCAATGCAAGCAACAAAGAGTCATTTATTGGCAAGCTCGAGCCTGGTCCTCTGCTCACACGGTAACCCGGTGATGCTAAGAGGCCCCGAGCCTTTGTTCAACAGGCCTATTTATAATGAAAGGCGAAAAGTTTTACAGTGTTCTTTTTAATTGGCTGACATAAAATTATATATATGATGTTATTTTAAGTTCTGAGTCTCCGAGAGGAGTGTTATCATTATCTTTTAAGATTGCCTTGGCACCAGCAAGGTCAGCTGCCTGGCCTTTACGGATAAGAGGTGAAGATTCTTTGCAGCTTTTATGAGGGGTTTGAGGGCAATTAGGGAAGAGGCTTTTGTTTACACAGGTGCGGGCTCTTTCTATCTTTACACCATCACCTGTCAGTCTGCGTTCTTCCCACCTCTCCTGTTACAGGAATTTCCTGCTTATGCTGCCGTAATCTTCCTGCCTCCCACATTACGTTCCAATATGTCATTGGTCCATCAGTCAGTCTGTAATAATTCTCCTTTGCCATTGGTTCCTCCCAGCCCATGAAATTCCAATATCTGAGAAGAAACCATGTGCCGTGTTCTTTTTTCTTCTTTCCTTTTCCCCCGAGCGGACGTGAATCGTCCGCATAAAATGAAAGTTCCTTGTGTGAGACCTGTGTCTGCGGAGCGTTTTTCTGGGAGCTAACGACGAACCATAACTGCCCCTAACATCTGGTGCCTTGACTCAGATATGGGTTTTTCTGCTGACTAAGCAAGCAGAATCCCATCTGATAGCCCCAGTGCCCGTGGATACAGGCTCACTTTCCATTTACCTGGATGCCCAGTTTTCTGCATATAACACCGGACTCCAGAATTGGTGAGGTCCCCTTAGGCAGGCCCTGACCACTTAAACACATCTCGGCCGCCTGTGGCTCCCACCGCGGGCCCCCACCTCTGTATCTGAGAAGTGGCCATTCCCACGGTTCCCTCTGCCGCAGCTCGCAGCTCTTGCCGCCCTCCTGCGGCTTCCTCCCACCGCCTGCCCCACGGCTCCCTCCCACCGCCCTGTGGCTTCCTGCTCGCGGCTTCTGCTGCCCGCCCCGAGGCTTCCACCACCCGACTGACTGCTGAGGTGTGGGGGTACCTCCTTGGTCCCCATAGCTGGTCCTAGTTGCTGGGTGGATTTCTGATTTTTATGGTGCTGAGATTCATTCTCAGGGTTTGAAGCTCTTTTATTTCCTGCTGCATCTTGCTCGAAATCCTGGCCAGGTCTTCAAACTCTCTCGGCTAATGCCTGGTTAAACACTGGTTTTTGGTGATGACCAAACCTTTGTTCTAACCTCTTGTTGCCTGGCACTGTGGTTCTTGGGACACCAAAAATCACTAGCCAGGTGGGTCTCAGTTTACCATGGGATTCAAGATATCCAGCCCAGCAAACTCGCCCCTGAGATGTTTATTAAATCATCTCAAATCCCTTCACCTATTCCCTGAATCAGAACTAAATTGTCCTTTAGACAGTAAGTCAGAATGGTCTATTTATGACACCCTAAATTCTAGCTTTGTACTAGGTATAATTATATGCCTAATAGTACTAGTTATAATTAAGTACATATATGGGCAACCTGGTGAATGGAAAGAAACTTTTCCCTTTTGTGTTTTTCTTTCCTTTCAGGCTAAACTTAATCTCTGCTCTCCTCAAAAACCTAACACATTCTCTTGGCTTCTCCCCCACCTTTTAACCCTTCTTTCTCCTCCGAGTTCTATCCAGCTGATGAGTCATCTCCTTACAGGTCTCCTACTGCAGAAGCTCCTGTTCATTCCTCTCCTTTGCCTCATTCTGTTTCTCCTTCTGCTCCTCCATTCAGCCTACCAAGTTCCCCCACCACGTGGTCTTGTACACACATTCTAGCTTCTTTACAGGAGGTGGCTGGCACGGAGGGAGTAAAACCTGAACACGTTCTCTTGGCTGATTCCTTATTTTCAAATCTTTTCTTTCTCACTTCTTAGCTCTCCCTGCAGGCTCAAGAAATTAAAAGGACTTAAGCATCAAGTTTCTGCTAAACATATTAGCCCCTTTCAGATTCAGATCTCAGATCTCTAGTGTTCAGTCTTCAACATTAGATGGAGCAGAACTCGTGACTGGTAAACGGCAGTATCAGGACTATGGAGTTCTCATGAGCCTCTGCTCTGCTGCTTCCAAGCACCTGCAGGGAGCACTCTGGATCTAAGGAACCATGGCTGTAGGAGAATGTTTGCCTGCTCCTTGTCACTGTGGCCTTAGATGAGGCTTAGATGAGCTTAGATGAGGCAATTGCCACCAATTGCCCCAGCTACTCATGCTGAGTTCATTTAAAACTTTCTTGTATGTATTGTCCTCACTGGTTGAGGTGAAGCATTTCACCATGTTCATGATTCCTCTTTGTGTTGAAGTGTAAGGCCCCCAAAAAGGAAACCCCAACTCTGTCCCATGGATGGACGGCAACCCCAATCAACCGTAGGAGGCGTCACTTGATGCAAACCGCAAGAGGTGTTTATTCCAGCGCGCTGGGACCCAACTCGAGGAGTCGAGTCCCTAGCAGAAAATCTTGTAGGTTTATAAAGGCAGAAACCACACATCGGGAGGGGTCACACATGAAAGGGGGAAAAGAGGGAACAAAGCTGCCAGGAAATTTCAAAGGGGGTCTGGGTTTGCTGACAACATGTTTCACAATGTTTTACAACAGGTGTAGATTCTGGTCAATAGTTTCTGGTAATCCTACTGTTTGAGCACTATTTGGCTATCAGGCTCAATTTACTCTTTTACTCTCTGTTTGGGGCTGTTTCCTGGAACAGCTTTAAGGGCTTTGTTCCCATTACTGGGAGGGAAACCTTAGGGAGTTGAGATAAAACAGACAGCTTAAAAAAATGTCCATTCTTTCATTTCCCCATTTTCTTTTCTGGTAAGTTCTAATCATGGAACTTCTGTCCCTATATACTCTTCTCCAAAGCTATTTCCTTGGTGGAGGGACTGGTATTGTTGCCTAAGCATTAGTACCTGTACAGCACTTACTCTTTCCCTGATGAAGGTGACTAGGTGATTTCAGGCAGGCAAGAGCCCAGGGGGCGGACCACCAATTAGCAGCCCCTTGTTTGCAGTCCTTGATAAACAGTCCTTGATAAAGGCAGGTAAATTTGGTACTCAATGGGCTCCGGAGATCCTTGACATTCCATTCTTCCAGGGGCAGTCTCCAACTTCCAGAGGCAGATGATTTTATGGCCATTTCCTCGATTTGACCCGATCCCCTATTTCTACACTAACTACCTGTTCCCAATTCTGGCTTCATTCCCCCCTCTAATCTTAGGAACTCCATGCTGCTGGGGAAGGAGGTCGATGACCGCTCTAGCTTCTTCGAGCTGGAAGTGGGTGGCATGGGGCAAGCAGCTTGGAGTTCCTTTTCTAAAAATCGGGTCAATCAAGGGGTCCCAGGAAGAAGCCTGGTTGGGGTAGAGCAGGTTGTAAAGTCATCTGGAGGTGGGTGCTTCTATGATAGAAGAACAAAAAGACATGAGTACTGAAATGAGATTAGTACAAAGTAAATGTTGCAGCATCTGAAACATGCCACTGAGTATCATGAAAATGACAGAAGTTAATCTCTCACCAGGAGGTGGAAGAACTGAGAAATTGTTTCCATAACTAGGCCTAGCAAAGGCTGGAGAGAACAAGGCCTTTATTTGGGGACTTTAACATTGCCATAGATGTTCCCAGAAAATATAGTTAAGCTACTTAATGTCATCTGATTTTGTAAAATATCCCTTTATTGGTATAACCTGTGTTTACTAGAGATCTCTATACTTCTGTTACTTAGGAATAGATAATCATACTAGCAAACATAGATTAAGTCTACCTGTGTAGCTTAGGAAGGTCTGCAGGCCTTAAACTGACTAAAAACTTCTGACTCTGGCAGTTTCTCTTGATAGTTATCAGGCACATTTGCTGAAGAATCTTTCTTTCATTTGTAGCTTCCAGCCTTTATTCTAGTGGGCTAATACAAGTGTACATCTTAAGTTACATTTAATTATTATTTCCTTTAAATGCCCAAGAATGGCTATATTTTGGTTTTAACTGTTTTGCTGGGTATCTAAGATCAAGCTGGTCAAATTGACCTGGTTCCTATCTTGTTAAAGAGTCAGCTGAGTTCCCACAGGGGTCACTCGTACAGAACTTAAGAGCGGCTCCTTAGCTTCACCAGTGACTTTGATTAGGCAGGGTCTCTTGATGAGGTGACTTCCTTTAGAAACATCAAGGGATGTTTCCCCTTTTCCATGACCCTCCTCTGCAGCAGATGCAATGGATGATTTTTCATCCTCTAGTCTCAACAATCTCCTTGATCAGGAGGTTGTGTGACCCAGAGTTGCAATGCTTCTTAGAGAAGTCCTCTTATTCCCTGGGTTCAGGCTAACATTGAGGGCAAGACCCAAATATGGACTTTTCTTGACCTCTGTATTTAACCCCAATCTCTAAGTTTGACCTTAATTATCCAGCAAGCCAGTCTCACCAGTCATAAAGTAAGAGCACTGGGCTTTAACTTCAATGCCTATAACTTTACAGTTATTTACCTTTTTATCTAACTGGAGTCTGCATTAGTACTGGAAGTTACCACTATCTATTCTATAGGTGATGGCTTATTATCACAAGTTACCTAGGTTGTGTGTTCTTGGAGCAGCTACTTCTGCAAAACATTAACAGGTAACAGTTTTAGAAAATGAAATTGGCAAGAATAAAAATATATTCAGCTTGTATAATAGCTATCTTGAATTTTGATTGAGAACTACATTCTATCCCCTATTTGAGATCACACTACTTTTACAACAAGAACCAATCTTTTGACTATAACTTTAAATAAGCTGAAGTCTGGCTTATTTTGGAGCTATTCTACACACAGTAAGGTGGGAGGCAGAGCCTTATCTCAGGTAAGGCATGGCTCTTTACAGATCTTAAGTGTTCTAATTCTGATGTTGATCTTTGCTTCTTTTCCTTAAATACCATTAAGTAGTTTACATATACTGTTTCCTGAGTCTATATACACTTTATAATTAACACAATTTAACATAGTATCTAAAACATGAATCAAAGAAAGGCTGAGATAGCTTTTAACTTTCCTTTTGTGTGATTAAGTGGCAAAATGTTTTCATGTTTCTTTCATATTTCACAATATTAACCCTTAAACAAATCAGACTCTAATGTTTAGACTCTAATGTTTACATTTACATTTGAAATTCTTTATCTCAGTGTAAAAAGTAACAAATTTTACACATACCCTATTGATAGCAGGTCCTATAATAGAACATTAAATGATAGAAATAAATCCCCAATAAAATTTACTCTTTATAAGTTTAAGATTACCATTACAGACACGTTTAATCTGGAGAATAGCAGAGCTTGATAAATTCCCTGCTTTGAAAACTTGTGGTCCTGAAAAATATGAACACATTTAATATACAACTAGTGACCATTTCACAAATACCTTGACACTTTTATCTTACCAAATTGAGTTTTTAAAGAGAAATGTATACTCTGTAACAAAGTACAATACTCTATAATAGTTGTTTAACCATAATTGTATACACCCCAATTTTTAAGACTAATTGTTCTAAAGAATAAACTTAATAGACACAAAGTTAAGAGTAAATTAGTGTTTCAAATCCTTGTCATTTTACCATGTCATTCTACCATATAGATTAAACTTTGGTTTATATCAGAACCCTAGTATTTCACCTTAGGAAAAACCTTTAATAGTTTTAGCTGTCTCACATACATATAACCAACTTAGTTACACACAAACTTGTTGAAACTTGCCCTTTACTTACACAGACTTTCTTAGCACTTACTTAGACCCTCATGTATTTCATCACACAAGCACTTTCTTACCCAGAAACATTTCCTTTTTCCTTTTACTAAATATATTTCCATACCCAGAACCTTTTATTTTCTCTTTCCTATTCGTTGTCCCCTTTTTGTTCACATTCTGAAACAACTCTTATGAAATTTCTGAATTTAGATAAATTACTCTATTTTAATAAGATTAAATATTCTGTTGTTTATAGTACTCCAATTGAAACACAGTTGAAACTTTTGGAACCCTTTGTATATAGAATTGCACTTGTTAGGACATAACTCTTAGTAACCTTGTTTTTAGTTTAGTGATGACACAAAGCAAGTTTAAACCCTTTTATTTACCAACCTATGAAAACACCAATAATGTTTAAGTATGATACCCCATGGAATTTAAGGAGTTAAAAGTACTCGATGTTATTTAACAATTAGCATTTTAACTTTGTAAATTAATCAGATGTCTCTACAAACACATTAGAGTAATCCCATACATGTTAACTCTAATTCACTTATTCTGTAAAAAACCAAGATATCAGATAAGTGTCCTGAACAGTATTTGCTGTCTCTTCCCTGTTGAAGAAAAGTCCTAGAAACAATTGATATTAGACATTTTATTAACATTAATATTTTATTAGCTTGACCACCTAGAGACTTGCAAGTTATTTTCAAAGACATTTTACTCTTATTAGTTTACCCAATTTGAACCTTTTTTAAATCACGTGAATTAAAAGTATCTGGATCCATTTTTAAATTTAAATTTTACAAGCGCTCAGTTTTGATACAGACAAAACGTGACATCAGACAGCACAACATACAAATAACACAAAATCAAGCCCTTGTAACTTTATAGGTGAATCTCCATTGCAGTGTAACAGATGTTCAAAAACTCTAGTTGAATAAAAAATAGAACTGATCAAAAAATCATGAGGTCAAAAAAACATATAATTAAAAATATAGCATTTACTTTGCTGGAGTTTTAAAGACTCTTTTTACCTTTTCTTTCCCTGGGTTTGAGACCAGTCTCCTACTGAGCCTTTAGGCTTCTTTTATTTATATTTCAATGTAAGCCCTGACTGAGATTTGGAAGGATCTAACAGGTTTTAACAGAAACTCTGTGTCTAAGGCATTTTAGCCATCTCATCGGGACAGGTTGGATGTTAAAATTATGAGACCTTATTTTTCATTACTTTTGAGACTGAAGCTACTTTGCTAAGTTACCCTTCAGGGCTGTCGGGAGGGGGAGTCCAGAGAAGGAACCTTTGGGGTCCACCCGAGAGTAGCCCGGGCCGAGAACCCCGCAGTTGTTCCAACCCTTCCTCCACCTCCGCCACAAACACACAACAGAACCAGATACAGACGGGCGCCAATCTCTGATCCACCAATTGAACCCCATCAGCGCCCTTACCGATGGAGACTACCAGGCGTCCCTGGCTCTCCTTCCACCCTTAGGGCATCCCCCAGGGCTGCAACCTGTGGCCCCCCAGGCACGTCTACCGGCCACTGTTCGGCCACTCTCACGAGTCACCGAACGGCTGCCACCGAAACCGAAAGCGCGCTCACAGAAACAGACCAACTAACAAAACACAAGACAAAGACAGACAACTTTGGGGTACCCCTTCTTACCTCCAAGGTCGACTCCGCGGATGAGGGGGGCCATCTTATCCCGGGCGAGCCCCCAAATGTCAGGTCCCCCAAAAGGAAACCCCAACTCTGTCCCATGGATGGATGGCAACCCCAATCAACCGCAGGAGGCATCACTTAATGCAAACCGCAAGAGGTGTTTATTCCAGCGTGCTGGGACCCAACTCGAGGAGTCGAGTCCCTAGCAGAAAATCTTGTAGGTTTATAAAGGCAGAAACCACACATCGGGAGGGGTCACACATGAAAGGGGGAAAAGGGGGAACAAAGCTGCCAGGAAATTTCAAAGGGGGTCTGGGTTTGCTGACAACATGTTTCACAATGTTTTACAACAGGTGTAGATTCTGGTCAATAGTTTCTGGTAATCCTACTGTTTGAGCACTATCTGGCTATCAGGCTCAATTTACTCTTTTACTCTCTGTTTGGGGCTGTTTCCTGGAACATCTTTAAGGGCTTTGTTCCCATTACTGGGAGGGAAACCTTAGGGAGTTGAGATAAAACAGACAGCTTAAAAAAATGTCCATTCTTTCAGAAGGACCTCCAAAAAGGAGACCCCAACTCTATCCATCGGATCGACGGCAACCCCAATCAACCACAGGAGGCGTCACTTGATTGAAACCGCAAGAGGTGTTTATTCCAGCGCGCTGGGACCTGACTTGTGACTCACGCAGGAGTCCAAGGGTTGAGTCCCTAGCAGAAAATCTTACAAGTTTATAAAGGCAGAAAACCACACATCGGGAGGGGTCGCACATGAAAGGGAGAAAAAGGAAAAAAAAAGAAAAATGGGGGAACAAAGCTGCCAGGAAATTCCAAAGGAGGTCTGTGTTGTCTGATAACATACAACATGTTTTACAATGTTTTACAACAGGGCGTAGATTCTGGTCAATAGTTTCTGGTAATCCTACTGTTTGAGCACTATCTAGTTATCTGGCTCAATTTACTCTTTTACTCTCTGGGGCTATTTCCTGGAACAGCTTTAGGGGCTTTGCTCCCATCACTGGGAGGGTGACCTCAGGGAGTTAAGATAACTGGGAGGGTGACGTTAGGGAGTTAAGACAATGGGCGGGAGACCTTAGGGAGTTGAGATAAAACAGCTTAAAAAAATGTTCATTCTTTTTTTTTTTTTTTTAAATACTGATGCTTTATTTTGGAGGTACAAACCCTAGACATTAGGAGTGAGAAAATGGAAGTGAGGCAGGGATAAATGGGAGGTAAGGCAGTGATTACTTCCAAGCTGGGCACTGCTTCATGACAAGCCCTGAAGAGGCGCAGCATGCTTGTGCACTGGCTACTCAGGAATCTCCCTAGAGGCTACACTGTCTGGGAGAAACAATGTCTTATAGTAACTCATAGAAGGGAGAGAAGATAGAATTCATCTGCATGGCTTTCTCCTGTCTGCCATTTCCCATTAGTCAAAATTTTCCCTTGTGAGCATTAATTGCCTCACACTTCAAGGTTCCTGTGGCTAAATGGGATGCCAGACCCCATGTCCTATGGTGGGACATTTCATGAGTCTGGCAGGAAGAGACAAACTCTGAGCATGTGGATGGTAAGTGACAAACAGAACCTGATGCAGCTGGGTGTGGCGGCACATGCCTGTAATCCCAGAAGCTTGGGAGGCTAAGGAAGGAGGATCTCAAGTTCAAATATAGCCTCAGCAACTTAGCAAGGCCCTAAGTAACTTAGTGAGACCCTGTCTCAAATTTTAAAACATGAACAAAAAACGGCTGGGGATGTGGCTCAGTTGGTTATGCATCCTGGGGGTCAATCCCTGGTACAAAAACACCACCAAAAAACAAGCAAAGAACCTGAGAATCTGATGCAATACATATGACATGTCCAATACAGGCCAGTACTGTCTTTCAGTTTTCCAAAAGGGGAAATAAGGTATAGTGATCACAGATCCTTCCTAAGGATCCTTTCACATGGCTAGTTAGTGGAAAGTTCATGATTTGAACATAGTCTGGCTCTGGAAACTGTGGAAGACCAAACCTTGGATTTTTATATAGCAGCAAAGGAGAGTGACTAAAAGGTTTCCAGCCCTGGAGTGACATGATAAAGAGCCTTTAAATAAAGCTCTCAGTCTCCACTGTGCTCATCTTTCTGTCTGGGAAAACTTCAAAAGTAGGTGTCCCCAGAGAGGTGAGGGCATTCTAGACAACCTTTGAGCGTTTTGAGGAAACTCTGATGGCGTCCAGAACTTCATCTGGGCTTTGACACTGCCTCTTAACTTTTGGCTTCATCTGGGCCTGCTCCTACCGAGAGATGAGCTGGTTGGAGGCAGGCAGCATCCGGGTAGAAAAGCAAACATGAGAGGAGGAGATGAACCTAAAGACCAGGATCAAGAGGACCATCTGTCTGTCCACTGCTGGCCTGTGGGTCTGGAGATTCTGGCAGCCGCTGATGAATCCTTTGGTGTTGCCTGAGATGGTCAGACCTCATGAACTGTCGGCCACACTGATCACATCCACATGGTCGATACCTGGTGTGTATCCGCATATGTCGTCCAAGCTCATCAGAACGAAAATAAGACCACGTGCAGCCTTCCCAGGTGCATCGATAGGGCTTCTCACCTGTGTGTTTGCGCTGGTGACTCACGAGGTGAGAGCGCTTGGTATAAGCTTTTCCACAGTTCTTATGCTGACAGCAATAAGGCCTTGAAAGTGGGGACTCCCTCCTGGGTGCCCCTTGCTGGACACTAGAGTTCTCTGCTCTCCTTGGAGCCTGGGTTGGCTGCTCAAGTAGGAAGCTGTCTTCCTGGCCATCTGACTGGTTCACAAGAGAGTCATGGGATTCTAAAGTCGGCAAAGACTGGGACTTGTCTGAGGGCATGCCAAGGTCATAGGGATCTCTAGGTAGCAACCTATGAACGATGGAGGGGAGCACAGCCTGGGTCTCAGTGGAGGGCATGTTTGGGGCCCATAACATTTTAGGAGTTAAAGAGGCTCTGATAGAAGGTACTAATTGAGGATCAGAATAAGGCATTGTTGGGGCACTGGTATGGGACACCGAGATGTCACTTGAAGCTGAGACTGGCAGCCTATTGGGGGGTATCCTTAGATTCTCACTGAAGGTCCTGGCCATTCCTGGAATACTGGGCTCTCCTAAGGGCATCACCATCTGGGGTTCCTTGCACATCATTGTCCCTGGCTGGGAGAGAGACACTCCCTGAGAGTAAGTCTTCTGGGAAAGAATGAAAGTGGCTTGGGGGCAACAGTTCACACAATGCTCAGGTAGTGTCATGCCGAACTGTGGCCCCACTTCACCCATATTCTGCCCAGGTGCCTCAGCAGACACCATAAAGGTCCTCAACATCTCTGTGCCCTGAGGAAAGTGTTGAGTGTCTGGTAGGCCATGGTTCCAAGAGGTGTGTGCTCCACTACTTCTGGAAGGCAGAGACATATCCAAGATGGACGTTGCTTTCTCGTTATCAGGGACCGGCTGGTGCGCAGTCTGCCACTGGCTCAGCTCCTCAGCCTCCTGCTCCATCTCAACCCGGGACCAGCTGCACCCTGGACTATGAGGGATCCAGACTCACTTCAGGCCAGGGCCGAGGCCAGACACAGTGGCAGGCTGGTGTCCCAGCACCCACACGCCACCTGTTCATTCTTTAGAACAGCTTACAGCTTAAAAAATGTTCACTCTTTAAAACAGCTTAAAAAAATGTTCATTCTTTCAGTGTTGGCTCAAATTTACAGGAAAAATCACAACCTGCATTTATAAATCTGTTAACACAGCTCCATGGGAAAGAACAGAGAAAACACCACTCACATTCCCTCACTGCAGAGACATGTTTAAGCAGCCCTAATATGGCAACTGGCATTGAGCCAAGAGGTGACGCATAAGTAGTGTTAATATGGCGCGATCTCTTATGATCTTTCGCCTTATTAGTTAATGTCTCTTTTGTGTTAGGGGTCACTGGCTCAGTTGTGGCTTGCTGATAGCTCCCAGAAAAAATGCTCCGCAGACACGGATCTCACGCAAGAGACTTTATTTATGTGGATGATCAGCACGTCCGCTCAGGGTGAAAAGAAGGGGCAAAAGAGAAAGGTGGCGTATGGCTTCTCCCAGATATTGGAATCTCACAGGCTGGAAGGAACCAATTGTGGAGGAGAATTCTTGCAGGCTGACTGGTGAACCAATAGCATGTTAGGACATAACGTGGGAAGCAGGAAAATGGTGGCAGCGTAAGCTGGAAATTCATGTAACGTAAGAGGTGGGCAGCTTTACACATTACATTCCCCTATTTCCCATTTCCTTTTTTATTAAAAAAAATATTTTTTGTGTACATGGATGAAGGTCAGTCTTCTGTAATTACTTCCTGCTGAGTGTGGACGTAGAGCTGATTCAAGGGAGAGATATCTTTGTGGCAGGAAGCGTTGGGAACTTGATAGTTCCTCTGGGGACCCACCTGTAGCTGGGCTCTGTTTTCTGTAAGATCCTGATATTTTCTGTAATACAAGCTGATTAGTTGACATGGAAGTAAAATACAGGGGGCTCCCCTTTTTGGCTGGCATTCTATTGGAAAAAAATTCAGTGTTTAGGAAAATTACAAACAGGAATCCAGTCCTCATGGCTGGGTGTGGTTGTCTGGTGTTTCATTCGTCTGGCTCCCAATTTCTGGAATGGGGAATGGGTGGAGGGCTTTATGATCTTCAGTCTGAGATGAAGGGGTCCCACAGGAGTGACCAAGTATTGGTTGGAAGAAGCCTGTGGATTAGGAGCTGGAGAAGGGTTAGTGGACCGAGAACAGAGCTTAACCTGAGAAATGTGCAGCCATCCTGGTAGATTTTGTACCTTGACAGCTGTTGGTGTGGACAGGATCACTGTATGGGGTCCCTGCCAGTTGGGAGATAGAGGGATTTTAGCTTCCTGAGGAGGAGAAATAAGAACTTGGTTTTCTATTTGAAGAGGTTGGCTAAGGAGGCCAGATAAAGGTTTAGGTAGGGTGGAGTCAGCATAACCCCACTGAAATGCTTGAATGTGATTTAGAAGAGGAATGGATATTTGAGAAGGAAGAAGAGAAGGAAGGGGCACTATCCCAGGGGGCAGGATGGGACAACTGTACATTAACTCAAAAGGGGAAATATTAGTTGGTTTCTTTGGGAGTGAGTGAAGATGCAGAAGAGCAAGGGGCAGGAGTTTAACCCAGTCGAGGTGAAGTTCTAAAGAGAGATTGGTTAAAACATTTTTAAGAGTTCAGTTTGCTCTTTCTACTTTGCCTGATGACTTTGGGTGAAAGGGAATGTGGAAATGCCAAGGGAGCCCAAGAGCCTTGTTGGGTGACTTGGGAAATGAATTCAGGTCCATTATCTGACTGGAAGGAAGTAGGTAATCCAAAGCGAGGAAAGATTTCATGAAGGATGAAGGTAGAGATAGTTATTGCCCTTTTGTTGGAGGTGGGAATGGCTTCAATCCATCCTGAGAAGGTGTCTATCATAACCAATAGGTATTTAGATTTTCTTACTGTGGGCATGTGAGTGAAATCAAGTTGCCAGTCTACCTCTGGAATGGTGCCATGGGCTTGGTGACTCAGAAAAATGTGGGGCCTGACAGCTGTAGGATTTGTTCGTAGGCAGATTTCACAATAGGAGGAGAGTTCCTTCAGAAATGAGATATCAGAGGAGGAAAGTTGCAGATGAGTTTTAGCAAATTGTAAGAGTGAAGAAATGTTGGGGTGAAACAGATGATGGAGATAGGAAAGTGTTTCCCTGTTGGGGGGTGGTGGAGGCAAAGGATCATGGAGAACCATAATAGGGGCTTGCATGGACGAGAGGGCAGTCCTTTTAGCCTCCTCATCTGCCTTGTTATTACCTGAAGAGATGAATGATTGATGTGTTTGATGGGCTCTGCAATGTACAAGGCCTATAGTTGCTGGGAGACGAACAACCTCAAGCAGTTTTAGAAGGTAACTAGAGTTGGTGATGGAGTTTCCTTTGTAGTAAGAAGGCCTCTCTCTTTCCAGATAGCAGCATGAGAGAGGATAATGTGAAAAGCATATTTGGAGTCAGTGTAGACTGTGAGGGATTGTCCCTTTGCAAGGGTGAATGCGTGGGTAAGGGCAATTAGTTCTGTCTGTTGGTTGGTGGTGTTGTTGGGTAGTGGTCCTGAATCTATCACCTTTTTAAGAGAGACAATGGCATATCCAGCTCTTTGGATCCCTTTATGGAGAAAAGAGCTTCCATCAGTGAACCATATGAAAGTAGGGTTGCGTAGTGCTCCTTCCTGGACATTAGAGGGGCAGGGAAGTAAATCCTCCAGGGTCTCAAGGCAGCTATGGGTTGCAGAAGCATGTATGTTGGAAGGTAGGGGTAAGAGGGTGGCTGGATTTAAAGGAGAGCATGTTTTAAAGGAAATGGAAGAGTCCTCGATAAGAGCAGTTTGTAAGGCTAACACCCAACAGGGTGGTAGCGTTTGCAGCCCTTTATAAGTAAGAAGCTTAGACAGATGATGAGGTGAGAGCACTTCAGTGGGAGCCCCAAAAGAGTGTTTCTTTGATTCCTGAATCAAGACAAATGCTGCTGCTAATACTCTAAGACATGGCCCCCAGCCACTTATAGTGGGGTCTAACCTCTGACAGGTATGCTATTGGTCCAAAAGTGGGACCAAACATGTGTCCTAAGACCCCCAGGGTGAACCCACATTTATCAGAGACAAACAGGTAGAATAGTTTGGTTAAGTCAGGGAGGTGTAGGGCTGGGGCTTGAAGAAAGGCTTTCCTTAAGATCTGGAAAGGGGCTTTCACTGTGTTGAGGAGAGGTTCAGTGGGAGTATCCTTTGAAGCCTTATATAAGGGAGCTGCCAGGATGGAAAAATTGGGGACCTCATGGCGGAGTAATATTCCATTGTATATATATGCCACAGTTTCTTTATCCATTCATCAACTGAAGGGCATCTGGGTTGGTTCCACAATCTGGCTATAGTGAATTGAGCAGCTATGAACATTGATGTGGCTATATCTCTGTAGTATGCTGATTTTAAGCCCTTTGGGTATAAACCGAGGAGTGGGATAACTGGGTCAAATGGTGGTTCCATTCCAAGCTTTCTTAGGAATCTCCATACTGCTTTTCAGAGAGGCTGCACTAATTTGCAGCCCCACCAGCAATGTATGAGTGTACCTTTCTCCCCACATCCTCGCCAACACCTGTTGCTTGTATTTTTGATAATCGCCATTCTAATTGGGGTGAGATAAAATCTTAGGGTAGTTTTGATTTGCATTTCTCTTATTACTAGAGATGTTGAACATTTTTTCATATATCTGTTGATTGCTTGTACATCTTCTTCTGTGAAGTGTCTGTTCATTTCCTTAGGCCATTTGTTGATTGGGTTATTTGTATTCTTGGTGTAGAGTTTTTTGAGTTCTTTATAGATTTGGAATATTAGTGCTCTATCTGAAGTATGAGTGGCAAAGATATTCTCCCACTCTGTAGGCTCTCTTTTCACATTACTGATAGTTTCCTTTGCTGAGAGAAAGCTTTTTAGTTTGAATCTATCCCAGTTGTTGATTCTTGCTTTTATTTCTTGGGCTATGGGAGTCCTGTTAAGGAAGTCTCATCCTAAGCCAACAAGTTGAAGGTTTGGACCTACTTTTTCTTCTATAAGATGCAGGGTCTCTGGTCTGATTCTGAGGTCCTTGATCCATTGTGAGTTGAGTTTTGTGCA
Source organism: Sciurus vulgaris (assembly GCF_902686455.1). NCBI lineage: Eukaryota > Metazoa > Chordata > Mammalia > Rodentia > Sciuridae > Sciurus > Sciurus vulgaris. Next base: position 94,578 of record NC_136462.1, read on the forward strand.
AGGTGAGAGATAGGGGTTTAATTTCATTCTGTTGCATATGGTTTTCCAGTTTTCCCAGCACCATTTGTTGAAGAGGCTATATTTTCTCCATTGCATTTTTTGGCAACTTTGTCTAGTATGAGAAAATTGTATTTATTTGGGTTTGTGTCCATGTCCTCTATTCTGTACCATTGATCTACCTGTCTATTTTGGTACCAATACCATGCTGTTTTTGTTACTATTGCTTTGTAATAGATTTGAAGATCTGGTATTGCAATACCCCCTGTTTGGCTCTTTCTACAGAGGATTGCTGTAGCTACTCTGGATTTCTTATTCTTCCTGATGAATTTCATAATTGCTTGCTCTATTTCTGTAAGGTACATCATTGGAATTTTAATTGGAATTACATTGAATCTATATAGCACTTTTGGTAGTATGGCCATTTTGATAATATTAATTCTTCCTATCCAGGAACATGGGGGATCTTTCCATCTTCTAAGGTTTTCTTTAATTTCTTTCTTTAGTGTTCTGCAGTTCTCATTGTACAGGTCTTCCACCTCTTTTGTGAGATTGATTCCCAAGTATTTTATTTTTTTTGATGCTATTGTGAATGGGTAGTTTTCCTAATTTCTCTTTCTGAAGATTCATCACTTACGTATAGAAATGCATTGGATTTATGAGCATTGATCTTGTAACCTGCTACTTTACTGAATTCACTTATGAGTTCTAAGAGTTTTCTGGTGGAATTTCCAGGCTCCTCTAAATGTATAATCATGTCATCAGTGAACAGGGATAGTTTGAGTTCCTCTTTTCCAATTCGTATCCCTTTAATTTCTTTGGTTTGTCTAATTGCTCTGGCTAGAGTCTCAAGAATGATGTTGAATAGAAGTGGTGAAAGAGGGCATCCCTGCCTTGTTCCAGTTTTTAGGGGGAATGCTTTCAGTTTTTCACCATTTAGAATGATATTGGCCATGGGCTTAGCATAGATGGCCTTCACAATGTTAAGGAATGATCCCACTATGCCAATTTTTTCTAGTGTTTTGAGCATGAAGGGATGCTGTATTTTATCGAATGCTTTTTCTGCATCTATTGAAATAATCATGTGATTCTTAACTTTTAGTCTGTTGATATGGTGAATGACATTTATTGATTTCCGGATGTTGAACCAACCTTGCATCCTGGCATAAAACCCACTTGATCGTGGTGCACTATCTTTTTAATATATTTTTGTATGCGATTTGCTAAAATTTTGTTGAGAATTTTTGTGCCAATGTTCATTAAGGATATTGGTCTGAAATTTTCTTTCCTCGATGTATCTCTGTCTGGTTTAGGTATCAGGGTGATATTGGCTTCATAGAATGAGTTTGGGAAGATTCCCTCCTCTTCTATTTTATGGAACACTTTGAGGAGTATTGGAATGAGCTCTTCTATAAAGGTTTTGTAGAACTCGGCTGAGAACCCATCTGGTCCCAGACTTTTCTTTGTTGGTAGGCTTTTGATGACCTCTTCTATTTCATTGCTTGAAATTGATTTATTTAAGTTGTGTATGTCCTCCTTGTGCAGTTTAGGTAATTCATATGTCTCTAGAAACCTGTTGATGTCTTCGAGGTTTTCTGTTTTGTTGGAGTATATTTTCAAAATAGCTTCTAATTATGTTTTGTATTTCACTCCTGTCTGTTGTGATATTTCCTTGTTCATTCCAAATTTTAGTAATTTGAGTTTTCTCCCTCTTTCTCTTTGTTAGCGTGGCTAAGGGTTTATCAATTTTGTTTATTTTTTCAAAGGACCAACAATTCATTTTGTTAATTTTTCCAATTGCTGCTTTTGTTTCAATTTCGTTGATTTTGGCTCTGATTTTAACTATTTCCTGTCTTCTACTACTTTTGGTGTTGGTCTGCTCTTCTTTTTCTAGGGCTTTGAGCTGTAGTGTTAAGTCATTTATTTGTTGATTTCTACTTCTTTTGTTGAATGCACCCCATGAAATAAATCTTCCTCTATGTATTTCTTTCATAGTGTCCCAGAGATTTTGATATGACGTGTCTTTGTTCTCATTTACTTCTAAGAATTTTTTAATTTCCCTCCTGATGTTTTTTGTTATCCATTCATCGTATAATAGTGCATTATTTAATCTCCAAGTATTGGAGAAGTTTGTTTTTTATTCTGTCATTTATTTCTAATTTCAGTCCATTATGATCTGATAGAGTACAAGGTAGTATCTGTATCTTCTTGTGTTTGCTAACAGTAGCTTTGTGGCATAAAACATGGTCTATTTTAGAGAAGGATGCATGTAATGCTGAGAAGAAAGTGCATTCATTCTTTGTTGGATGGTATATTCTATATAAGTCGGTTAAGTCTAAATTGTTGATTGTGTTATTGAGATCTATGGCTTCTTTATTCAATTTTTGTTTGGATGATCTATCCAGCGATGAGAGAGGTGTGTTAAAATCACCTAGTATTATTGTGTTGTCATCTATTTGATTTCTGGAATTGAGAAGGATTTGTTTGACGTACATGGATGAGCCAATGTTCAGGGCATAGATGTTTATGATTGTTATGTCTTGGTGATTTATGCTTCCCTTAAGCAGTATGTAATGTCCTTCTTTATCCCTTCTGACTAACTTTGGCTTGAAGTCCACTTTATCTGAAATGAGGATGGATACTCCAGCTTTTTTGCTGTGTCCGTGTGCATGGTATGTTTTTTCCCATCCTTTCACCTTTAGTCTATGGGTATCTCTTTCTGTGAGATGAGTCTCTTGCAGGTAGCATATTGTTGGATTTTTCTTTTTAATCCAATCTGCCAGTCTATGTCTTTTGATTGATGAGTTCAGGCCGTTAACATTCAGGGTTATTATTGTGATATGATTTGAATTCCCAGTCATTTGACTCACTTTTGTTTGTTGACATGATTTGGTTTCTCCTTTATTTGAGTATTCCTTTAGGCTAGTTCCTCCCATTGCTGATTTGCATCGTTGTTTTTCATCTCTTCCTCATGGAATAATTTGCTGAGATTCTTCTGTAATGCTGGCTTTCTTTTTGTAAATTCCTTTAGCTTTTGTTTATCATGGAAGGATCTTATTTCATCGTCAAATCTATAAGTAAGTTTTGTTGGGTATAAGATTATTGGTTGGCATCTGTTTTCTTTCAGGGCTTCGTAAATGTTGTTCTAGGCCCTTCTAGCTTTTAGGGTCTGGATTGAAAAATCTACTGATATTCTTATTGGTTTCCCCCTGAATGTAATTTGATTCTTTTCTCTTGCGGCCTTTAAAATTCTGTCTTTATTTTGTATGTTAGGTATTTTCATAATAATGTGTCTTGGTGTGTGTCTATGGTAATTTTGTATATTTGGAGTCCTATAAGTCTCTTGTACTTGGTTTTCCATTTCATTCTTCAGATGTGGGAAATTTTCTGATATTATTTCATTGAATAGATTGTTTATTCCTTTGGTTTGTTTCTCTAAGCCTTCCTCTATCCCAATAATTCTTAAATTTGGCCTCTTCATGATATCCCATAATTCTTGTAGATTCTGTTAATGATTTCTTACCATCTTCTCTGTTTGGGTGTCTTTGTTTTCCAGAATAAATATTTTGTCTTCAATATCTGAGGTTCTGTCTTCCAGGTGATCTATCCTATTGTTTATGCTTTCTATGGAGTTTTTAACTTGGTTTATTGTTTCCTTCATTTCATGATTTTCTGTTTCGTTTTTTTCAGTATCTCTAACTCTTTATTGAAATGCTCTTTTGCTTCCCTTATTTTCTCTTTTAACTGTTGATTGGTGCATTCATTTAATGCCTGCATTTGTTCTTTCATCTCCTCGTTTGCTTCCCTCATTGTTTTAATTATGTACATTCTGAACTCCCTTTCGGACATTTCTTCTGTTGTGCTGTCATTGGGTTTTATTGATATAGTATCTAGGTTTGTTTTGGACACTTTCTTCCCTTGTTTTCTCATATTGTTCAGATGTCAGTGGGACTCTGTGATATTGTAGATTTCCTCTATTGGCTTATAGTGTCCCTGTAGATTTCCAGTGTATCACCTACCAGCCTTCAGTAGCCAGAAGTCTTGGATTAATTTGATAATGCAGTGCTTCCGAAGAATGCTGCCCCTAGCCCACTACTGGTTCCAGGGAGAGAGACCTGGAGAGGTCTCTTGCTGCCCAGCCCTGGTCCCAGAGGCTGGTTGTAGGTCAGAGGTCTCCACTGGCTTGGGGACTTGTGGCTGGCTCTGTGTAGACAGGCTCTCACTGGTCGGTTTGCCCCGAGAAGCTAGCCTAGAGAGTCACTTCCCACCGGAGGGGGCTGGGCTGCTGGGGAAGTCCCTGGCGCCCTGTGCTGGTCTCTGAAGCAACCTGCAGGTGGGCCGGAGCTGGCAGCGGGGCTGACTGGAGCTGGCCGGGGTGGGCCGTAGCTGGCCGTGCTGCTTCTGTGCAGAAGGCTTCTCACTGGGGGGCCTGTTCCGCGAGGCTCGATGATCTGTCCCTGTGGGAGGACCCTACCACAAGACTGCACAGAGCTGCCTGAGGGAGACTCTATCTGCCCTGTTCTACTCTAATAAGCCACTCGAATCTGGGTCTGCCACCGAGCTGAGCTTTGCTGGGTGGGGGAGACTCACCCCGTGGTTCTATTTTAGTCCGAGTCTCTCAATGCCTCCCCTTCTTGAATCCTGGGTTCTGGGTGACTGGAGATGCAGTCACCCTCTAGTCCAGCATCTTGGATCACCCTGTGGAAAAAGCCTACAGCTAGAGGGGGACAAGGCTGCCTGGAGAGGTCTCTGGCTGCCCAGCCCTGTTCCCAGAAGCTGCTTGTGTGTCAGATGTCTCTGCTGGCTTGGGGACTTGTGGCTGACTCTGCATCGAGAGGCTCTCACTGGGCAGTCTGCCCTGGGAAGCTAGCCTAGAGAGGCGCTTCCCGCCAGAGAAGGCTGGGCTGCTTGGGGGAGTCCCTGGCGCCCTGTGCTGGTCTCTGAAGCAACCTGCGGGTGGGCCGGAGCTGGCAGGAGGGCACGCTGGAGCTGGCCATGCTGCTTCTGTGCAGAAGGGCTCTCGCTGGGGGGCCTGCTCTGCGAGGCTGGAGGATCTGTCCCTGTGGGAGAAGCCTACTGCCAGACTGCACAAAGCTGCCTGGGGGAGACTCTATCTGCCCTGTCCTACTCTAATAAGCCACTCGAATCCGGGTCTGCCACCCAGCTGAGCTTCGCTGGGTGGGGGAGACTCACCCCATGGTTCTATTTCAGTCCGAGTCTCTCAGTGCCTCCCCTTCTTGAATCCTGGGTTCTGGGGCGACTGGAGATGCAGTCACCCTCTAGTCCACCATCTTGGATCACCCCGTGGAAAAAGCCTGCAGCTGGGGGGGGACAAGGCTGCCTGGAGAGGTCTCTGGCTGCCCAGCCCTGGTCCCAGAAGCCGCTTGCGTGTCGGAGGTCTCCGCTGGCTTGGGGACCCGTGGCTGGCTCTGCGTCGGGAGGCTCTCACTGGGCGGTCTGCCCCGGGAAGCTAGCCTAGAGAGGCGCTTCCCGCCGGAGGGGGCTGGGGCTGCTTGAGGGAGTCCCTGGCGCCCTGTGCTGGTCTCTGAAGCAACCTGCGGGTGGGCCGGAGCTGGCAGAGGGGCGGGTTGGAGCTGGCCGTGCTGCTTCTGTGCAGAAGGGCTCTCACTGGGGGGCCTGCTCTGCGAGGCTGGAGGATCTGTCCAAATTACTCTATTTTAATAAGATTAAATATTTTGTTATTTCTAGTACTCTAATTGAAACACAGTTGAAACTTTTGGGACTTTTTGTATATAGAATTGCACTTGTTAGGACATAACTCTTAGTAAACTTGTTTTTAGTTTAGTGAGGACACAAAGTAATTGTAAACCCTTTTTATTTACCAACCTATGAAATCACCAATAATGTTTAAGTATGTTACCCCATGGAATTTAAGGAGTTAAGAGTACTTGATGTTATTTAACAATTAGCATTTTAACTTTGTAAATTCATCAGATGTCTCTAAAAACACATTTGAGTAATCCCATACATGTTAACTCTAATTCACTTATTTTCTTAAAAAAAAACCAAGATACCAAGATATTAGACAAGTGTCCTGAACAGTATTTGTCATCTCTTTCCTGTTGAAGAAAAGTCCTAGAAACAATTGATATTAGACATGTTATTAACATCAATATTTTATTAGTTTGACCACCTAGAGATTTGCGAATTATTTTTGAAGGCATTTTACTTTTATTACTTTACCCAATTTAAATTGAACCTTTTTAAATCACGTGAACTAAAAGTATCTGGATCCATTTTTAAATTTTAATTTTAGGAGCGCTCAGTTTTGATACAGACAAAACATGACATCAAACAGCACGACATACAAATAACACAAAATCAAAGGCCTTGTAACTTTATAGGTGAATCTCTATTGCAATGTAACAGATGTTCAAAAACTCTAGTTGAATAAAAACATAGACCTGATCAAAAAAGTCATGAGCTCAAAAATAAAATGTAGAATTCAAAAAAACAAGAGTCCTGGAAAAATGATATGGCCATTAATTACTTTAGTAAAGCACCATAAAATTTACTTTGCTGGAGTTCAGGTAAGACTCTTTTTGCTCCTTTTTTTTTTTCTCTTGGGTTTGAGACTGGTCTCCTACTGAGTCTTCTGGCTTCCTCCATTTACATTTCAATGTAAGCCTTGACTGAGATCTGGATCTGAAAGGGGCTAAAATGTTCTGGCAGAAACTTGATGCCTAGGGCATTTTAACCCTTTTTCCTGGTTAGTAATCAATTCAGGTTTGGATGCGGAAAATTGTGAAGCAATTATCTCCCAATACTTTTGGGCACTGGGGCTACTATATAATACTCCTTACTAGGACATACCACTGATGGTTGGGCTGGTTACTTCCTCCACACAGGCATATGTGGGACCTCATGGCAGGAGGACTAGGTGGGCTGGGTTGGGAAATGGAAGCAGAGATGGCTGAGTCAAAGTTGGAGGAGCAGGAGGGATTAATAGGGGGAGAAGAAGGAGGCATTCGAGTTTGCAGGAAGAGCATAGAAGCACAAGAAAGAAGAGACTTGAAGATAAGGAATCCCTTTCCATCTGCCCGCTTGCTTGTGGAAGCTGTGTGCCCATATCTTTGGTAGCCACAATCCACCTTCCCATGTAGTGATCTTTCATCCCTGCCCAGGCCAATTTGTGATTGGTAGTCATTCCTTCCCAAACTAACATTTTAACATTTACCGGGAAGGCCATACAGAGAGGGGGGAGGTTAGAGTCTGTGAGTTCTTGCCCAGTATCATAAAAATGGCCACTGGGAAGATTTCTCACCATCCAGAAGGAGGAGGGCAAGGGCTCTCATTGAAGTCTGATGTGGCCCCAGAATACAAGATGGCAATGAGCCTCCCAGGGGCAGTAGTGGGCCCTCCCTATGTGTAGAGGCTGGCTGCCCTCGTGGTTCCTCAACCTTGGGAGAAGTGGATGGAGATGGATTGGGCTCCTCATTAAAGGTCTCCCAACATTGTTTACTATTTGGCAAGTTTCTGGAAGTTAGATGCAACGGGAGGAGCCAGTGGTTCTTTAGGTGGTGGCTCTTTGGGGAGAAACTTGGAGCCCCCTTTGGGAGGTCCTGGAGAGAAGCAGGACTTAAGGGCAGATAATGTAGGGCAGAGTCCTAATGGGAGACCCTCCCCTAAACTGATTTCCCTCTTCCTAACAAGTTGTTCTACAGGATCCTATGTGGACCAGTCAAAAAGATTAGTGGCAGGAAGCCAAGAGGCCACCCGAGTAAAGGTGTCCCAGGCTTTTTCTGCTGTGTATCAGACCACTCAAGGCCCCTACTCTTCAGCATGAGTCTAAGAGCTGAGAGCGCAGGGTCACCATGTGTGGTGTGTGTTTGCCCCATCTTTTCAGGGATGCCCTTACCTCGGAACTCGCTTGGCCCAATCTGCTGGTATTTTCAGTTTCAAAACAGCTTCTTCGCTTTGGCTGCAGATCAGCCTTGAGGGGACCCATGTTGGGAACCAGATGTCAGGGTCTTAAGCCCCCTTGCTCTTCTCAACCAGCAACAAGGGAGGGGGACACTCCCCAACAAGGTCAGACCGGGATAGGTAGGGCCGACTGACCGCCCACTCCCAGCCCTCCGGGTGGAGGACAATCAGATGCATCAGGGACACCCGTCACAGCAGGAACTCATTTATTAAGGAAATCACACAGCTTTTATGTAGGGTGGGGGCTAGGTGGGAACCAATCAGCTTAAAGGTCGGCAAGGCATGGAGGATTCATGCAGGTGAGAGTCCCATAGGACTACATGGGCAAGCACAAGCTGATCACATTTGCGGAATTGTTGTTAACTAATCCCTAAAGGTGGCCCGGTTTATTGTCATTAACTTTTGAAACTGCCTTTGAGCCTTGATCTTGCTCACTCACCAGGGAGTAAGGAGTCAGCCTGAGTTACTTAATGTGTCATTAGTCCCAACAATTATAGTTCTTCCAAGAGAGTAAAGCCCAGAACCAGACTGATTCTCAGTTGATCTTCAAAGAACCTTAAAGAAGAGATAAGACTAACTTCCTCAGATTACTTCATGAAAAAGAGAAGAAGAGAACAATGAAAGTATCATTCCATAAATCCAGTAACACCCTCTTTCCAGAACCAAACACAGGCACATCCAGATGAGAAGACTTCAGACCAATTCCTTGATGAAAAGAGATGTGAAATTCCATTTTGATGCTTCTTAATGGAAGGTGTGGGGCTGAGGACCAGGGCCAGGATCCCGCAGTGGGACAGGCTGTTTCATCACAGCAGCTGACCCCTGATGAGGGGCAGGAGGCCCTCTAACCAGCCCACTCAGGAGCCCTGTCTTGTCAACATCTTCCAACCACAGACAAGATCTGTCACCTGAGAACAGGAGCCTGTGTGCCCAGATCCTGCCTGAGACTCCAGGTGGCCCTGTACCTGAACTGACTTCAGCAGTCCTGGAGGAGCAGAGGATAGAGCTAAGGAACAGCCAGGGAGGGAGATTGATGACCCTAGTGCCTGGAACTGCTGAAAGGGTGCTCCAACACTCATTTATCACTGTGCTGCTGAACTCTGGCCCAGAAAACAGCCACCATCATGACAGGCACAGCCAACAGCCCTCTGCTGTGGAAGTCCTCACCAGGGCAATCTGGACAACATCTGGGAGACTCCAGACCCCAGGGCCATGAGAGTCAGAGTCAGTTCCCTCCTGGGTCCTGAGGTCACAGTGTCTCTCCTCATCAACCCCCCTGAACCACTTTGCTGCTGCTACTTCTATAACTGCCAGGGACATTAACAGGAGTTATCTGCTCCACACTCAAGTAGAGGGACAGACATAGGACACACATGGTCCATCCATATCAGTGTGTCAGAAGGTCCAAGGGTAATGTGTCTCGAGCCTGAACCAGCAGGACTCCCTTGACTTGCCTCTGTTGAAAAGGTCTTCTGCCTTCTTAGTTCATCCTGGGCACTTGGAAGTGGCCCCAGGCCCTCACTGATGACCTCTTCTTCAAGGATTCAGGAGCAGTGTTGCTGGCCCTGCAACTGTGGGTGAGTCCTCAGACCTTCTTCTGTAGTGGTTACTATTTTTATGCATTACAGGTAAACGTGATATTGGGTTTGGTTTTCATATAATTATTCCAACCTGGAATTTAATCTGCTCCATTTCAGTCCCAGCACTCCTTCCACTCACAAAGAGAATTTGAGGGACACTTAGAGTCCCCCACATTGACACCCAGAGAGAGATGGGTTGGTGCAGCAGGGCTCAGCGGGCCTGGGGGAGCCAGGAAGAGTCTGGGATGTTTAAGTTCAACCACCACTAGAGGAAGAGGTGTCCAGTGGTTTCTCAGCACTGTACCAGAAGTGGGGCCAGAGGGGACAGGGAGGGAGGGCTCACAGGAAGTCCCCATCTCTTTTGACTTGAAGAAGATGGACAAATACAATGAATTTGCCTGTCTACCATCTATAGTTACGATATCAGGCACTATAAGCTCACTTGTGAGACAAGGCAAGAACCTTATGAGGTCAGGTGGTTGGTAGGAGAAACTTCACCTAATCTCTCTGTAAGGGATGACCTGGGTGGTCACTGTGAGCATGTGGTCTGTGGCTTGAGGAGGTGGGTCACTGGGTGTGCCTGTGGGAGGTGTTTCATCTGTGGTGAGGCGGTCTCTCTCTCTGGGCTTCCATGTTGTTTTGTTTTTATGTTTTCATGTATGCTTTAGTATAAAATATAATTGTGTGCAACATGTTTTATTTTTACAGACTGCATTTTGATTCATTGTACAGAAATGTGGTACAAATCTTGTTTCTATGGTTGTGCACGATGTAGAGTGACACCATTCCTGTAGTCATGTGTGTATATTGGATAATCATGTCTGTCTCATTTCACCATCTTTCATACCCCTGCCTCCTCCCCTCTCATTCCCTCTACATAATCTAAAGTACCTCCATGCTTCTTTCACCCCCACCTCCCACTTCCATTATGTACCATCATCTACTTATCACGGAAAACATTCGACTTTGTTTTTCTGTGATTGGCTTATTTCACTTAGCCTTGGGCTTCCGTGTTGATGACCAGAGCTGCTTCCCTCCCATACTCCTCTGTCATGATGTCCACCTCACCTTGAGCCTGGGGAATGGCATAGACTATCTGTGGACTGAGACCTCTGAAACCTCTCCATGCAGGGATCACAGAGGGACACCTGGCTCTGTGCAGGCTCCTGCAATGGACAGCTCCTGCCTGGGAGTGCTATGCTCACTGCTTTCCTCATGGAAAGGCACTCCTGTCCTCATCCAGAATAGCCTCCTTGTTTCCATACAGGGACCTGCCCCATGTCACCGTGAATGAGTCTGACCCTGGGCAGGAGGAACCCACCATGAACCACAGTCTACTCCTCTGAGTCCTCACCCTGCTCTCCTGACATGGGAGTGGCCTGGATCCATCAGCCCCAGGGAAGGTCATGCAGTGGCTGGCCAGTGTTTGGTTCACTCAGCCCTGAAGAGCTGGCTCTCAAACTCCTGGGACACCTGCATCACCATATGGTCCTCCCTGTGACTAGCATGGACCCTGAAGTCCCAGCCCCCATGGATGTGCTGGGGGCACGCAAGACACGGTCACATGCCTCTTCCATGAGGGCTCAGGCTGGCCTGGGCTTTGCCCTTCCCTGGTCTGCCCATGGGGAAAATGTAGAGAATGTGCCTTCCTGTCAGCCTCTGTGACTCCCTGTCCACCCCAGAGCCTCAGAGCTCTGGAATCTGTTCCTCCTTTAATTCTCTGCCACACATTCCTGGGGAGCTGCAAGGCAGGTGCACTGCTGTGCTCTGCATCATGAAGGGCAGAATGCAGGGTGCTGGCCCCTGGCACTTGGATGCACAGGTCACCTGTTACAGGGGCTCAAACCCACCCAGGGGCAGAACACAATTCACCACCAGCTGTGCCTCCATTAACCTGCTGGGTAGGAGGTGGATAGGCCCTGGGGATCAGAGCGCAAGCAGGACAGACACCACTTTGTTGCAGCAAAGAAGAGACACTGTCCCTATGGGCACTGAGGACATAACCCATGAGATGGTGACACATCCAAGTCCCCACCATTGAGCCCTGGTTCAGGAGATGTGCCAATCCAACTCCAGGGATCCCCTGGGATCTGCTCTGATGTGGCTTGTGGCCAGGAGCAAAGTGGGTGCTCAGAGGAGGCCTAGCCTGGCTCCTGGAAGGGGAAATGTGTGGGATCCATGTCAGACACACATCTGACCAACCACATGAGCAATTTGTCAAAAGGTAGTAAAACTGAAACGTGGAAACATGAGGATGAGAATCTCCAGCTTCCCATTTATGCTTGAAAACAGAATTGCCTACAAATTTGGGAAAACCTTCCTGCAATTACTGAGTGGCCCAGGTTCAGAGAGTGACCAGGTCAGCACCAGGAGGGACCAGGGAAATCAAGGTGTGTATGTGGAGTGTAGCACCAGGAAATTATTATCAGCAGGCAGAGGTCATTAAAAGGGAACTTGTGGTCTGGAGAAGAGAGGATCCATGTGGTCCAAGTTGAAAAGCATCTTCAGCTCATGTGGCTCTGAAGAAATGAGACTTTGGAAACATTTGCAAACCAGACACCAACAGCCTGTGCACAGTAGAGTTAGAAGCCTCCCCACTGAACAGCACAACAGTCTCACTCTAGCTAATTGTGATGGAGTGTGCAGATATGGCACTTCAGTTAAGGAGCAGGAGCCCTTCTTCATCTTCCATGAGGAGAGTTCACATCAAGACCCTGGAGATTCTCCCCAGTGTGGAATTGCTCAAATACCAGGAAGATCTGACAGAGAGGTGGTGGCAGGAGGCAGGGCCTGGAGCTGGTTGGTGCTGCTGGGAGTGCAGAGTGGAACAGCACCTCTCCTCCAAGAGGTGACCTTAACTCAGGCCCTGGATCTGCCCTCTTGGGCACTTGTTGTGCAGGAGGGAGATCTCAGCCTCCCAGGACAACCCTGCAGATTGTAGCAAACTGTGGGTCAGAAGGAACAACCCGCAGCCCTTCAATGTGGAGAAGATAGGTGAACTTTGAAAGTCCATGCCATGAGCATATTCCAGCTAGAAATGCAAAAAGCAGGTATTCCTCACACATTAGGGCTGCTCGAGGACTCCTAGGAGTTTCCAGCTCCATGGCCCCACAGGTTGGGTCTTGAGTTCACTCAAGGTGACAGGGCGTGAATTAGCTTTGGCTGTCCAGTCAGGTCCAGGTGAGAAGCTCCACATGTTGAAGACTGAAGGTCCTGTGAGCTGGACAGTGTTTTCACGTGTGACCTGTGCCCATCAGGGACCACAAGAGCAGCTCCCTTGAGGATATCAAGTGTCTGTTCTGACACTAGGTTTTGTGTTCAGGCCTGGAGTTTTTATCTAGCATTACAACATAAAATTTGTTCTTCAGTTTTGTATCTCTAAAGGAAATACCTGAGACCATCACGCATAAAGAGAAAGATTCATTTTGGCTCATGACATCAAAAACTCCAGTCCATGACCAAATGAGTCCATTGCATTTACACCTTTCCTGGATGTGCCCACTGTCAATGCAGAGAGCCCTGTGTGGTGAAAACCACTCACCTCATAGCTAGGAGTCAAAGGGAGGGAGCAAGCGACAGAGGTCTCACAATCCCCTTGCATGGCATGTCCACAGTGATCAAAATAATTTCTCCAATCCCCATATCCTAAGGGATCCACCAGTCCACATCCACCCAAGAGGCTGCAGAATCATCTTTAGCAAATGGAATTTTGGGAGAACAATTATGCAAACCTAATTAATCTATACCTGAACACAAAGATTTCCCTACATCTCATAATGCAAAAGACATTTAGTCCTCATCTTTCAGTCTCTAAAGTAAATGCTCCAGCAGAGTTAAGAAGTTCAGCTCAGGGAATCCCAAAAGACTGAGGGAAAACTTGGTTTTATGCCCTTAAAAATCAAAAGGAGATCTCATATCCCAAATTCTAAGTGGGAATGAATTGTCCAATATGAAAAGAAAAAAAAAAAAAAAAGACAAATGATTAGGTGGAATGAAACCCATCAGGAGTGACATTGAACCCCAGTGTCCAGATCTGTCCTCATGGCCACTGCAAAGCCCCAGCTCTCCTGCACTGCTCTTTCTGCCCCTCCCTGTCCTGCACATGGCAGGACTTCAGTCAGGAGTTCACAGGCCGGGGCATCCCTGTGCCCTTGAGAGAGTCCCCACGCATAGTCTGCTCCAGCATGAGTGAACCCACCTCCCACCAAATGTGGGGTCCTGTACAAAAGGCTGCATGTTCTTTGCCATGGTGAGAAGGGTGGGCTCCACGTCAGGGTCCAGAGGATTCCAACATCCACCTACAACCTCACTAGCCTCAACTGCATGTGACCACAGACTCAGTGTCCTTTACATCTGTTGCCCATTAGTTAATCAAGTCATTTGGTTTTTGGTGTAAAGGTTTTTCTCTTCTTTCTCTATTCTGGATGCTAATCCTATGTTGTGAGAATAACCACCAAATATATTTTCCCATTCTGTAGGTGTTCCATTCACACTTTTAGTAGATCCCTTTGCTGAGCTTTCCACCTCAAGGTGCATGTATTGATTCTTGGTTTTATTTATAGCATATTAGGAGACTTGATTAGGAATTTTGTGCCTGGGCAAATGTGTTGGGCTTTGGAGCCAACATTTTATTCTGGCAGTTGTAGATATCCTGTTCTAATTCCAGCTCTTTGATGCACTCACTGTTGATTATTTTGGAAGATTAAAGAGAGGATCTGCTTTGCTAACATTGCAAGTAACTCTAGGAAAGACAATCATGGTCAACTCTGTGACAATGACCAGTTGCTCATGGGAAGGTGGACTTGCACTTCCAGGAGAATACCAAAACACTTATTTCAAAAAGAAAACCCTGCTTTTCCTAAATCCTACAGAGCACATGAGCAGAAAGGGAGGATTACATCACAGATGCTGCTGCTGCTGGCTGGCTGCTGCTGATGAAGAAGGAGGAGAAGGAGGAGGAGGAGGAGGAAGAGGAGGAGAAGGAGGAGGAGGATAGATTCACAGACAGAGAAGCCTGATGGACAGGATCCAGAATAATGGACTGATAGGTTACACATAGATGATAAAAAAGGGCTTATAGATATAGATAGATGACCAAGTAAGAATTATAGGTAATAGAAATATAATAATATGTAGGCAGAAAATATACACCATAGAAGATGGATGGATGATTGGCAAAAAGAGAAAGATGAATGATTGATGATAGGTTGATAAACAGATAGGTAGATGGGTAGATATGTAGATAGATAGTAACAATTCATCATCATAACCCTGAAGCTAGTGAAAAACTAACACAAATTATACCCCTTGCTGACCTTGGTCACTTGGAACTATTGGTCAGTCTCCTTCACAACCTTCCCTGCAATGGAGGAAGAGGATGTTGGGCATGGAGAATGGCAACCATGGAGAGGGCTCAATTCTCCCAGATTTGCAGCTTCCTTTACTCAGCAGAAGTCCCATGACCAGTGTCTCTCCTGCCATGTCTCACCCCCAGGCACACATGTCCCAACCATGGCCAAATCACCATAGGAACACAGGTAGAGACTGGCAATGTCTACACTAGCAGGGGCTGTGTCTCTGTCACTGCATCCAACATGGAGAGACCATCATGGCCACCACCTGTGACAATGGCTAGGTGACCAATAGCTAGGACTTGGAATCTTCACACATGGGGCACACATGGATTTGTAGTAGTGCAAACATGGAGGCCAGCAAGGTTTTCACTGAGTCTCCCCAGGACCAGAAGGAGGGTGTCTGCAGGTTCAGGGTTTGCAGTGAGGTCATGGTCAACACCACAGTGAATAAGGACAGGTGCCCACATGCCTTATTAGTATGTTGAGTTCACTCACTTAGGCAGGAGATCAGTTCCTGAATCCTCATCAGGAGATCAGCACCTAACATATCCTCTCAGTGAATCCCCCTGACTAAGAAGAGTGTCCACTGTGCCATCCAAATGGTGGTGCTGTGGGCAGGGCAGTTCTCACTGCAGTGATGCTGCACAAGGAAGGAGCCCTGGGCCTCCCTCCTCACCCAGCCTGCCCTGTATGCCCTCCCTGTCAGCCTGGCTCTGCTGCTGCTCTTGGACCCAGTGGCTCTCAGCCTCAGGCTTCAGTTGAGAGCTGCCTCTGCTTCCAGGACCCTCACCCTGGTCCAGCCCCTCCCATACTTTCCTCCCATATTGGAGACCAGAGAGCAGGATACGTGAGTGGAAGAATTCAGGGCAGATTCCTGCCCACTCCTTTCTAGAGGCATTGACTGAACCGTCAAGAGGACAAGCAGATCAGAGTGTGGAGGGCAGATCAGTGAGCACACAGCAGGAACCCTCTCCCCTCATGTGACCCTGCTTCCTCCTCTACTACCAGTGTTTAGCCCTCAAGTCCCACAGAGATAAAAGAAGATCTAGTCATGAGAAAAAAGAAAGGGCTCTTTTCCTGGATGTGGGGAACACCATCTTCAGTACTGTGCTCTTATTCAGTCATCATTGAGGGCTCTGCCTGCAGGGCTGGGAGTTGAACCTGGGGCCTGTTGCATGCAAGGTAATTTCCTGCCCCTATGAGATCCCTCGCAGGTCCAGGGAGGAAGGACTTGGGAAGTCAGTGCTGTCCTCAGAAGCTGGGCTCCTCCTCTGACAGTTTTCCAGCACCCCATAAATCATCTGCTTTCCTATCACAGGTAAAGCTCTCATTGGTTTCAAGAGAGGGACACATCTCAGGAGTACTAAGGACCTGGCCTCAGCCTCTCCAGACATAAGAAGAGCCTCACCCACATGCAAATTCCTCCTCCTGCTCTGAGTTCAAATGCCCTCTGGGCTGTGGGAGCTCACAGCTCTCTGCTCACACAGGGCTGAGCTCTCTGGGAAGGCAGGTGTGGTCTAGAAGATGAGGCTGCTGGGTCTTCTCCTGTGCCTGGTCACAGCTCCCCAAAATGAGTGTCCCCAGTGTTAGAGCTGAGTCCTTGTGTATGTTGTGACTGCAGGTGACTGAGTCTCCCTGTCCTTGTTCCCAGGTGTCCTGTGCCAGGTGCAGCTGCAGGAGTCTGGTCCTGGCCTGGTGAAGACCTCACAGACCCTGTCCCTCACCTGTGCTGTGTCTGGTTACTCTATAACAAGTAGTGATTACTGCTGGAACTGGATCTGTCAGCCCCCAAGGAAGGGGCTGGAGTGGACTGGAGAAATATGTAGTAGTGATGGTAACACTTACTACACTCAAGAGCCGAGTGTCCATCTCCAGAGACACATCCAAGAACCAGTTCTCCCTGCAGCTGAGCTCCCTGACCACCCAGGACACGGCCACCTATTACTGTGCCAGAGACACAGTGAAGGGACCTCAGTGTGAGCCCAGACACAAATCTCCCTGCAGGGGGTGCTCAGCACACAAGGAGCTCAGGTGCCACCTTCAGAGCAGCCTTGGAGAAGAGTGAGTGGATTTTGTCCTCGTGATCAGTGTTCCCTTGATCCCATCATGGGGAATTGAGAGTCTTATCTGCCTCAGTTCATCCCATGATGTTCTCTTATGAGGTCAGGCATGTCTTTCTCCACAGACATCAGTCCTGGCTGCACAGTAGCTATGTGAATCTATATGTCCATGTGTACATATATATTTTTGTTTTATGTGTGTATGTGTGTCAGAGTGTTTTGTGTCTGTGTGTTTGTGTGTCTGCATGGGTGAGATCCCTGGAATGCAGATTCTGCTATGTTGTCACATTGCTGTTCCTGAGTTCCAGGCCTGCCTCCTGCTCTAGCCAGCCAGTCCCTGGTTAGCTGAGGAGGACCCACATGGGGAAAGATCAACAGGCTCTCAGGCACCTTGAACCATCACAACCACCAACCAGCCAGGTGCTCTGTACACACTCACATGGACTCACACCTCCACAGGTATAAGTTCACACCATTGTGCTGTCTTGTTTTCCACAGCAGAGTCCAGGGTCCCAGAGACCTCAGATGCACACATACACACACACACAAACACACAAAAACACATACACAAGGACCTCCCAGGAACCTCTGACACACATTCACATATACACAAACAGAGGCGCACACACACACACACACACACACACACACACACACACATGCACAAACGCACACACACACACACACCTGAAATGGAAACATGTGTCTGCTGCTCAGGCTCCCACACAGTGTCCTTAGCTGTCATCAAAGGATCCTCCATTGACAAAATCCTGGCATCCTGGTGACTGCCCTCCTAACCTCCTCCCTTGGCCACATCTCCACTTGCTTTCTCCATGATGAGCTCTCCCCACACTGAGCAGTCATTGCCTGAGGTTTCCCTGGGCAGATAGCATCCTCCATGTGGACGTGGGTCCACAAGGTCCTGCTGCTGCTCTGCTCCGACCAAGGTCCATGGCAGTGTCTGGAGTCAGTCTCGCTGTCTGCAGGGCAGTGGGGCTTCTCCAGGCTCCTGGGTGGTAGGAAGCACAGTGATCCTTACATCTCACAATCAAGACCCCAAATGCCAGTTCTAATGAGGCCCAGGGACAACGGTGTCCACCTTAAGCCTTATCTCAGCTCATTCCACAATGTGAATTTGCTGTGACTCTCCTCACTAACCTGGAAACCCATAGCACACCTGGTCTCAGTGTGCAGAGAGGACACTGCTCACTCCTCACACCCGTGTCAGTTGGATTCATGGTGAGTGACATGAGCATGGACCTAGGAAGGAGCAGGGTGCCCACAGAGGAGGAAGGACCAGGAAAAGGGCAAGGTCACACACCTGTGGGAGCTGGAGCCCAGCTCTGCTCATTCTGAGGTTCTTGAATGAGGCTGAACCAGGCCAGGTCTCTGACTCTATCCAGCCATTCTGTGTGCAGGAGACTTGGGGATCTAGGTATTCATCACATGGGGAAAAGTGGCAGCAACCATTCTTGGGATGCCAAGGAATTATGGCATGTGCACACATATCCACAATTTTGAAGCAGACAATCCTCCACCTGTGGGTTCTCCAGAAACAAGAGCCTCAACCAAGGCCACTGATCTCTGTCTGATGGCCTGTGACAGGCTCAACCAATCTATCCATCACCTGTCTATCATCTTTCTATCTTCTATCACTTTCATTTCTTACCTGCCTTTCTCTTCTCTCCATATGTTTGTGTCTGTGTGTATAATCAAACACAGGTCTATCTGTTTGTAATCTGTCATTCACCTGTCATTATTTTAACAATCATCTATTTATCTATTTAACTGCTTAGTTTAGATGTCATCAATACAACAAGATCAATTAACTTAATGAATACATTCCTCTGACCAAACTACATCAAGACTCACCTAGAATGAGAAATTTCATCCTGACTGATAGTTTCAGAGGGTCACTACATGGCCATCCAACTCTATATGCTGGGTTTCAGGTGAGGCAAAGCCCCAAGGTGGAAAGGAGGTAGAGGCAATAGGTGTAGGTCGAGGTGGGCAGGAATAAGAGACAAAGTCAAGAGGGGGCTGGGGAAACAGCATCCTCCAGGCACTTCTTACCCACCCAGGTACCGCCCAAGTAGTCCATTCCGAATAGAATGGACTGATATGGTTGCAGCTCACACTGTGATATTTTCATTAACCAGCAATAAGACAGAGGTTGTGGGAGGTCACTTCACATCCACACCATAATCTTCCAACCTTGGACCCCAAAACTCATGTCCATCTCACAGTGTAAACTGAATGTGGATCTTCTCTGAGAGTTGTCATGGTGTGAACAGTCCCTGCATTTCCGAAAAGACCAACTTCAATGTCTCACCTCACTAAAGGCAAATGCTTAATTGGAAGCTCCTATTGAAATCAGAGGCAGGTCTCATATGTCCAATACACAGTGGCATCAAGTAAACAGGACTAGGGCCTTAGAAGTGATGGGAAAAAGAAAGGAAAGAAAACCCATCTGGGCAAGCAAGTCTGTTGCTTCACCTCTGGCTGCAGGTTCACATGAAGGAGAGAGGTGTTCTCCTAAGCAATTGGCCTGCTTGGCCCCGGGGTGCTGCCTGCTGCTGCCCTCATGGCCTCTCCCATATCCTGGCTCACTCCACAGACAGAAGCCCCCTTGGAAGACAGTGCACATGACTGCCATCTCTTGTTTTCTGGGTTCTCCAGTCCAGCTTCAGTTTCAAATTCACAGGTCCAAACACCATCTTCCTCAGGATTAACACAGAGATTTGGGCCATTCTCCTCATTGCTGAGACTTCTAAACTTCTTTGAAGGATGAGTGGAGGCCTTCACAAACAACTCACTCCAGCATCCCACCTTCCTAAAGAACCAGCACTCTGTGCATGATACTAAAGTATCCTGGAATCTCAAGCAGGAACTGAGCCCACTGGAGTTATGGCTACTGTGGTCTCTTAGAGCCCAGGAGGGAGCATGGAGAAGCCACTTCCTAGTTCAATGATGTGAGTGGGTGCCCCTCTATCTCTTCTCATGGGATCTTCCTTCTACATTCCTGACCCTGCAATGGGAATGCCCTTGGAAATTCCTGAGAGGTCTTTGAGGCAACTGTCCTATTGTCTCCATAGAGTACTTACCATCCCCTTTTGTCTGTAATCTCTTCCAAAACCCCAACTTCCTCATCCCCAGTGTTACATGTACAATTTTGACTCATCTCCAAGTTTTCAATTCTTTCTGTTTTGTATTCTGCTAATGATTATCACCATAGACCTAGCTTATATCGAAGAGCAGTATCTATGCCACCTCTTGCAGCTGTGCTGCCTTGAATCTTCCACCACCAGATTAATTAGTTCCTTACCTTTAATTCAGCCTCCCAGGACTCCTCAGGGATGGAAAGTGTAGACATGCTCTTTGCTGGAGTACACCATGAATTACCTCCATTCCAACTCCCAAGGGAGTTCTCATTTCCTTTGGAATCTGCATGACCATGGTTTTCATTCCTATCAGACTTCTGGCCCTCTGAGCCCCCACCACAATAGCCCATAAGCCCTGCTTACGCCTTGTAAGTCTTCTCAATTCTACATCCTCAGGTTTTTCCACTTCCTTCCTAAATCCATTTACAAAGATTTTTGAATCTCATAGATAAGCTTCTCATAGATGGACCTCTCTCCTGGTACTAATTTCTGTGGCAGTCATCTTTCCTTCCCTATGGGAACCTGACATGACCAATGTAGAACATGTAAGCATTGATCTGGCTCCAGGTTGTAGAAGGTCACTCCACTGCTCTGGACCTGAGGGATGCAGACCCTCCTGGCTGAAGAGCAGCAATGGAAAGAAGGTGCTCATCTCATGGTGGCCACCAAGCACAAGGTAAATCATGGGGGTTACAGGGGAGAGGGAACTTGCCTCCCATAACTTGCCTCCTCAACCACACCTCAACTGCTTAAGTCACCACCCATCTGGTCCATCAAATTAGGATCACTTACAGGTTACATAGCTCATGACCTAATCTTTCCACATCTGACTCTTCTGCACAAGAGTAGGAACTTGGGGACAGTCCATCTACAACCTGCAACAGAGAGATGAGCAGAGCAGAAAAAGCACCAGGAGGAGTAAGGAGGGGAGAAATGGGAAGTCATGGGTACTGAATGGGAGCAAATTACTGTCCAGCCTGTATGATGACATCAAACTTAATGCAATGTTATTCATATGTATGATGAATTAAGAATAAATTAAAATCCGTTTTGAATATTCAGGGTCTTTTTTCAATTTGCAATATGTTGTAAATATTTTCTCTAATTTGGTAAAAAATTCCATTGGGTTTATAATAGGAAGTGCTCTAAATACATAGATCTATTTGGGAATTAAAATAGTTTCAGAGTTTTAATATTTCTACAGCAGGGACTCTGGGTTTCCCTTAATTGCATTGCTATATTTTATCTAGAATGTTTTATAGTTTTCAATATCTCTCTTTGAACAAATTAGTTATAGACCTAATATTTTACAGTTTTATATATTTTTATTCACAAATAATGTTGCTTGTCTTATTTCATTTTCATGCTATACCTCATGGCAGGAAGGCACCTGGAGTGTAACAGGTTCACCTGGCTCTGCAGGTTGGGGTCTGTGTCTCCCACCTGTCAGGTCCTCACACAATGGTGCATATTCATGTGTCATTCTGTCTCATTCTACTGCTTCTCCTTCTACCATGTCCTGTAGGAAGGCAGCCTGATTTTTATTTAAATTGCTCTTTAAGTGGCATTGGAGAGGGTCTTAGTCACCTTTTGCATTTCTGTGACCAATGCATATGTCAAAGACCTTGTAAAACGAAACAGTTATTGGTTCACAATTTCAGAGGTCTCAGTTCAGTCAGTGAGCTCCATAGCTCTAGTCCATAGGTGAGGTACCGGTCATGGTAGAGGAGTGTGGTGGAAGAGGGCTGCTCATCATATGTTATGAGCTGACAGAGAGAGAGGGAGAGTTCTTCTCACTAGGGACATAATAAAAATTCAAAGACACAACCCGGTGACCTACCTCCAAGAAACAAACTCATCCCACATGGTTGCCCCCATATAAAGCATGAATCCACACTTAGGTTCCAATGGTCATCATCTAATCACTCTACCTCTAAAAGTTATTGCCACACATGGGCACTTGGGAAAAGCCCATTTCAAACCTTAGTATTCTTTCCCAGTCCCCAAAAGTTCACGATCATCTCACATTTCAAAATACCATGAGTCAATGTTCAGGAGTCACCCAAAAGCCCAGGTACAAAATCTCTTGAGTCTCAAGGCAAACTCTTAACTGTGGGAGTGAGTTCAAAACAAGTGACATACATCTTATATATAAAGGCATAGAGTGAACATTCCCATCCACAAGTAAGAAACGAGACATAAAATGAAGGGATAGGACCAAAGCTAGACTAAAGTCCTGTAGTTCCACATCCAGCACCTGGGCACATGACATCTGCTGTTTCATCCAAAGACTGGTATCTCTCAGCTCAAGTGACTTTGCTGGTTGCTGCCCTCATTGCCTCCCTTGTGGCTTCTCTCTGCTTCAATCATGCAGATTTCCTTGGCATAAATTCCAGTTGCTGGCATCTCCTATCTTGGAGTTTCCCCCTGGAATTGCACCTGGCTTCTCACATCTTTATGCATCTTCCTCTCTGAACAGCCTGAAAGGTCTCTGACCCTGCAATTTCTGGCCTTCCCCACCTTCCATGAAATCTTCATGGAAGACCTCCCCAACACCCACCATCCTGCAATAGTTTAGAACCAGCATCTTGTGGCTGGCCCCCAGCTCTGCCACCATCTCCTCCTGGACCATGGTACAGTGACCTCTGCATGCTTCCATGGTGGAGAATGGTGAAACAACTGTCTACTACCCCTTGTGCAAGTAAGGTGTCCACTTGGTCTCTTCTGAAATAATTGTTCCCATTATACCTGAGATGACTGAGATGACTGTGGTCTTGCCCATATCTGAGATGCCATGATCCCAACTTTTCTATTGTTTCTGGGGAACGTATTAGCAATTTTCAAGTGGCTGTCATGTTTTTAACAATCCCAATTCCCCTAGCCCATCTTACTCACACATATCTGACCAAACTGCCAGTTTTTACCACTCTCTTCTCTGCTTTCTGCTCCTGACCATCATGCTAAACTTGTCAAAAAACAGGCACCCTTATCCAAGCCTTCCTGAAAGTTGCAGTGTCCTGAAATTTCCTCTGTCCTGTTAATGATTCTGTCACATTTAAACCCACTACAAAAAGTTTTGGGACATGGGTAAAATGAGGACAGCTTCCAGGTCAGAGTTCAATGTATTTGAATGGACTCTAGTCCACGTACCAATAGAGTCCTCCTTTAAACTCTCATGTGCCCAGTGTTTAGTGTCCACACTCCAATTCACATTCTGGTCTTCTTAGCTCCCACCAGAACCCCCATCACACGCCATTTACTGCAGTCTAATGCTGGTCCAATTCCTTTTTCAAAATTTTTCTCTTTTATTCACAAAAACTTCATAAAGCTCAAAAAAAAAAAAAAAAAAAAAAAGCTTCGGGAGTACAGGAAAAGGTCAGTTTCAATGACCCCTCTTAATCATACCTACTTCTATTTATTGTTTTGACAATATTCATATTGTCAAAACACCTCATGAGAACACTGGATGAGATGAACAGTTCAATCCACATGTGTCTGACTCCAATTCCCTGGGCACACGTTAGTGCAGAACATCATGAAAGAGTGTTGGAGGAGGAACCCTGCTCAGGATAATGCCATGAGGAATCAGTGAGAGAGAGGTGTGGGGAGAGACAGAGTGCTCCACTCCTTAACAGCAAAATATAAACCTCCAAATATAAACACCCTGAGGGACCTGTATCCTACAGATACATCCTACCTATCTACATTTACCACATGCTCATTATCCATGTTGGTGCATCAATCCACTGATTATCCCACAAACTTCAGAACCTGATCCTGTCACCTCTGCAGATTCTTCCAATATATCACACAAGGGCTTTACTAAACCTCATATTTAAAATGAAGTATATAGTGAGCTTACAATATGGTTCATTGAAAACCCTATCATAAAATTATAGAAAGGACAGGGAATTTTCCAGAATGCTGGACCTGTATCACTAGATACATGTGTGAGGGCACTGGGCTGAGGTTCTCTGACCTGCCCAAGTTATAGCTGTGGCATGTCAGGAAACAGCAGAGCAGGTGACACTCTGGTCTCCATGTGTTAAGGGGCGCAACATAAGAACAGATTGATCCCCACAGAAAAGTCCAAATTTGAGAGTCTTTATTAAGCCAGCTGGGTGAGTGTCACACACAATGCCTGAAAAATAGCTATTGGGAGAATCACCCCAACCATAGGGTTGCAGGGGTTTTTATACCATAAGTCAGTACACCAATTATAAATGTCTGTTGCTATAACTCTAAATTACAAATTGACATCATGGGATCTGAAGTCATTAGCAGAGGGGGAAGTGGGTCAAAATAACCTTACTTATGTACAAATAGATAATGGTTACTAACATCTAAACAATCACTGCTGACATCACCATTAACATGATACATTGTTAAGGAAACTAGAAATAAAACAGAAAACAATTTTCCATTGTACAACAATTGCCATTTCATCATTTTGTGTTGCCAAACAAGTCAGGCTAAGCAATTGTTGAAGGGTACAGAGTTGGGGCATTCCCATGGGAGGAGCATTTTCTACATAACATGGAGTCTCAAGGTAAAATGGAGTCTGTGTAGTCATTTCCCACATAGCCTGGCCTGTAGGATTTCCATGGAGTCAAATATGTCAACCCTTCACACATGATGAGGATTCACACAGAATTTCTGTCTAAACAAAAGTCTTGACTTTCAAAGTAGATGACAGTATTATATTTCTCAGGTTTCCTGCTGTAACTATCACACATACAGTTCCTGCTACAATCCCCAATTTCTGCCCTTTCAACTGGAAATCATACATGCTGTCCACATCCTGGGGTCTTATGGTGAGGAGGGATGGGCGGGGCTCTGCTTGTAACCACCACACTCAGGAGATCTCTCCACCATCCAGGATGAAGTGACACATGGTCATGGAGGGCACATCACTGAGTGTGGTTTACAGAGACCTAATTCTTGGCAAAGATAGCACCCTCACTACACATGAGCTTGAGGTGGGCAATTTACAGAGACTCAGCATGACACCAGTAGCTCCCTGGTTCCAGTGGAACTTGTTATCTTCTGAGAAGTTTTGACTGTGGAGATGGATTGAACCATCATGAAGGTCCTCTCTCCACCATAGTGGAAAGATTTCAGAGAATGAGAAAGACAGAAATAAAGAACAAGATCAGCACCACCTGGGTCAATTGGGAGGGTACAGGCAGGAAACTATACCCACACCCCTGAGCTGAAGGCCCTTCACCAGATGACTAATTCCATCTCGGAGAGAGTCTTGCTCCTCAATGCTCTCCACCATGAGGATCATCACAAGGAAAGGATGCTCCTGCAGCACCTCATCAATCCACAGGAAAAACCAGGAAGGAAGGACTGTCTGCTCTTTCAACAGTGCTAGGAATGGACACCATGTGAGCAAAATGTCTAAACCACACAAAATCACTATGTATGCATCATGCTGTAGACAAACCCTCCCCAGGATAGATTTTTACACTATAAACAGTTGAGAAAAATTTACATGTAGAAATATGAATCTCAGTCCCATGAGTCTCCCAAAGGCTGCCAGCATGAGACAAACTGTAGGTGTAAGGAATTTCCTCTGAATTATGTAGACTGAAACATCCAGATGCCGCATCAAACTCTGAAAACCCAAAGTTTAACCAGTACTTCTGGTGACTGTACATTTTTCAGATTTATAATTCCATAATTCAGAGTAAGATATAAGTATCTATAGCATGTACTTCTGTGATGTGTACACACACACACGGACACACACAGCCATTAATACCATAACCTCTGATAGGTGAGACTTGTGACCACATTCCCAAATCCATGTTCCATGTGCGAACACATCCTGCTCCCTGAAAAGTCCCACCACATGTCCCCTCCTGGAATGAGGGCTCCATGAGTCTGGTGAAGTTCACCCATGGCAGGGGACACAGCTCTCTGTGGGCACAGCCAGCAGCCTCCCCCAGAGAGCAATGACTGCCCCTTTCCCCATACATCCTTGATACAAGCCTCACCCACAGGCAAATGCATTTAGGCAGCCAGGTTAAAACTCAGCACCTCCTGACTCATATTCAGGTTCTCCATCTGGAAGGTATTTTCTAAGATTGGGAACCTGCTCTGAAGACCACGGAGACATTATGGTTTTTCTTCCTTTTGGTGGTGGTGTCCAGATGTGAGCATGTCAGGGACTCAGGGAGGAAGTTGTGTACAGCTGCATCTGAGTTCATCATTCACTGTGGTCCTCAGTGCTTCCCACAAAGTGAATTTGCTGTGACTCTCCTCACTAACCTGGAAACCCACAACACACCTGGTCTGTGTGCACAGAGGACACTGCTCACTGCTCACACATGTGTCCCTGGAGTGGGGGTGAGTGACTTGATCATGAATTTAGGATGGAGCTGTGTGTCCACAGCAGATGAAGGACCAGGACAAGGGCAATGTCAAACACCTGTGGGAGCTGGAGCCCAGCTCTGCCCATCCTGATGTCCTTGAAGACAAGGATGAGCCAGTCCTGGCCTGTGACTACCCCAGCCATTCTGTGAGTGGGAGACTTGGGGTCCTAGGGGTTCAGGGCATGGGGAAAAGTGGCAACAACCATTCTTGGGATGCCTAGGCATTGTGGCAGGTCCACAGAAGTCCACAATTATGAAGTAGGCAGTCCTTCAACCTGTGGGTCCTCTGGACACCTGAGTTCTGCTGAGGTGACTCACCTCTGCCTGAGAACTACTGCAAGTTCTCCACATCTGTCACCTGTTCACTCTGCCTCTGCAAGCTACAGTCTACCTGTGTGCCTTCCCTTTCATCCTCTGTTCTATCCATGTGTCTGGGTGTATCCAACAGGTCTCCCATTCATCTAGGTCCCTTTGTCCACAGTTCTTCTGTCCCTTACTTAGCAACCATCCTTGGGTCCATGAACCCCTCTCTGCTGCTTAAGCTATTACTGGTTCTGAACTCTTGAAGCTGTGCTGGGCACTGTGCTGAGGGAGGGGAGGGGGCACAGCAGAACTCTCTCTGACCCGCGGGCCCTGACCCTTCTGTGCTTCCCTTCCTCTCATTTCCTTGTCTGTGTGATATTCGTTTTCAGAAGTGCATTGTGGCTGTACACAATTATCAGTTCAACATGCTCACAGAGACAAATCACACCATTGCTCCTCTCACCCCAGGACCTCCTCTCTCCTCCCTCTCCCTCCCAGGTCCCCTTCCTCTACTGCAAGGTCTTCCTTCCCTTCATTTTTTCCAGTTGTTGGTGCATTGTAGTTACCCATGAAAGTGGGATTCTGGTGATGGATCCCTCTGTGCACATAGGATGCTCTGGTCAACTTCTCTCTGCAGCTCCTCCATGTTCCCAGACCTCCTGTTTCCTCCAGGCCCTCCTCTTCTCCACTGTCCTTATTATACTTTCATTAGACCCCTTCAAATGCTTTTCCCTCTGATTCTCTGCACATAGTAAAGAAAAGCTTCTACCCTTCACTTTCTGAGTCTGGCTTCTTTCTCTCAGCAGGATGTCTCCATTTCCTTCCATTTTCCAGAAAGTGCCATGATTTTATTCCTTTATGGCTGAGTTTTCCTGAGCATAACTGCTCTGTACATACATGCTACATCTTGTCATCCAATTGTCTGGTGACAGGTGCCTGGGTTGCTTACATGGAATGGCTTCTGTGAACTGTGTTGCTGTAACCCTGGAGGACATGAACCTCCAAGCTAGGCCAATTTTCTACCTTTCCAGCAATGAACATGTGAGACAGCTCGGCCATGTGGTGGTGCCACTCTTAGTCCCTTCAGGAGCCCCACACTGCTTCCCAAGGGAGAGTTCCACTCTGAAATCCCTCTGTTTGTTGGTGAGCTTTACTGCCTGGACCATGCCAACAGTCATTGTTCTCTGTATTCCTGAGGATTTCCCCTCTGACTGGAGATAATATCTCAGTGTGGATCCATGTGCATGTCCTGGATGCCTGAAGATGGTGGAGGGGTTTTGTGTATTTGGGGACCATTTGTTTTTCTTGTTTTGAGAAGTGTCTGTGGAGATCACTTCCTGATTGGTTGATGGGGTATGTGTTTCTTTGTGTTAAGCTTTCTGTGTCTATATATGTTCTGGGGATTGGTAGTCCTGCAGAAGAGCAGCTGCAGAGACCTTCTCCCACCTTGCTGGCTCCCTCTTACGTCCCTTCCTTCATGGGCTCTGCAGGTCTTTCCATTTCAAGACCCTCCCTTTTGCTGACCCTTGTTTCATTTCTTGGTCTTCCTGGGTCTTACACGGGAAGTCTGCTTCTGCATCAGTTCTTTGGCATGTGGACTCTCTCTCTTCTGCCTTTCACAGAATTTCTGGTGCAATTACTGTGTCTTTGATGCACTTTGAATGACTTGTGCAGGGTGACAGAAAAGGGTTCATCTTTCTTCCCCTCCAGTAGGACATCCTCATTTCCCAATCCTCTTGGGTTCAAAGGCTGCCTATTTTCTCATTCCCCACTTGGATAGACCATTTTCAGTGCACAAGAATAAAATGGAATGTTCTATAATGTTTCTGAGTTCACTGATTATTCTGAAATTTCCTCTTACATATTTTAAATGTTCTTTTTTATTTTTAGTGCATTATATTTGTACACACTGTAGTTCATTTGAGAAGTATGTGCTCTCTTGCTCTCCTGCCCTTCAGAATACAGTTGACCAGGACTTCTCTGCAGAGTTCCAGCACCTGGCTCATCATGGCTGTTGGACTGGAGTTGGCTTCACTGTTGTTCCTCATCTGGCTTTTGGACCAGTCTGTGTCTGACCTCTTAAGGGGCTTTTCCCTCAGTTCTCCTCTGCACTTTGCAGGATAATCCACAAGGTCACCTTCCCTGGCTTTGCTCCTTCATTGACTGTTAGTCACACCTCAGTCTGTCCTGCCATTTCCCTGTGCCTGCTGTTCACTTCTCCAAGGGAAAATGACCTCCTAACAGACCTGTTGGAACCTGAACCATCTCCACTGCCTGGCAGTTCACTGTGGCATCATGGCTGTGAGCAGAGGGGCAGAAGGGATGTCCATGAGCATGGTGATCTCTCTGGGGAAATGCAGGTGAGGATGTGGAGTGGACCTGAGTGATTCAGGGCAGGATGTCTGCATGGACAGCCTGAAACACTAGGGCAATTGCAGAGGTGGCCTGGCCCTCAGAATTCCATTTTTGCAATTCTCCTCTGACTGCAGTGGCCCTCAGAGACTCAGATTAATTGTTCTGGAAGCTTTTGAAATGGAGACTTGTAAGTTTGTTACTAAAATTTCAGAATACAGATGCTGTGAGGAGGACATTAAAATGTTAATCTTTGATTTTTCCTCTGACACAAATCAGTCAACATATTACTATTATTATTATAATCATTCAGTTATTTTTTCACATGGTTTCTTATTTATGTCTTTAATAGTGAAATATGGTGATACTTAATAGTGGAGACCATTTGACATAATCGTACATTCAAGGAAGGAAATTTTCTGTGCTTATTCCCCAATCTTTCCTCCTTCCCCCCAGTCTTCCCTCTCTAAATTCCCTTCCTCTTCTCTACTACACTTCCTTCTAAATTTATTTACTATTTGTTTTTCTATTTAGTTCCACTCAGCTTCAGATTTGATTACACATGCAGAGCTGTCTGACCACCACTCCTGAGGGGTAGGGTAACAGCTTTTCCCTTTCACAATGACTTTTCTGTACCCAAGGGTCAGCGTGTGGGTCTGTGAGGGCAACTGATGATTTCCTTCACCTGAATCATGACTTGAATCCCCCTCTCCTTCTGAGAATTCCTGACCCTGTGGTGTGCCTTGGAGTTGAGTTTGGGAATTGTCCCAATGCTCCTGAGACCCAGGTCCCCAGCCCTGTCCACCAGACTCTGCCTCTCCCAGGTCAGTCTGTTCACTTCAGATGGAAGTGCCCCTTGCTCTCCTCCTCTCTTAGAACTCCAGCCAGGACCCAGTCTCTCTTCTGCTCCCACAATGGGACTGGGCCTGGGCTCCAAGGCCCCAGTGAAGAGTGTAGCCTAAGTGACTGTCCACCTTGGACATTCAAAGCATGTACTCCTAGTGCAGGAGAACAAAATGGAGGTGGAATGAAAGGAATTTCTGGAAAACAGGTGCACCTGAGGATTTCCACACCTGCTCCTTGAGTCCCTTCAAGCTGCCACCCCTTCCCCAGCTCTTGCATCTCTACTGGGAAGTTCAAGCACCTGCCTTTGTGTTGCAGGTCCTCTCCAGGCAAGGACCCTGGGCTTTCTCCTGGTCAGAACAGCCCTGATTATCTGGGTTAAATATCTGTTGTAGTCAGGGTCTGTTGATTATGCTGATTTCCCAAGACTGGTGGGAAAGTCCTGCTTCCTCCTGCTGAGGAAGGTCCTGGCCACAACCTAGGTCCACAGCACAAGTGACTGTGCTGCACTCTACCACCTGTACCAACTGCTTTGCTCTCCTTAGAGACAATGTTTTCATCTTCCTTATGAATCAGCTCACTGAGCTGCCATCTGCCAGCCTGTTGCCCTATCTCAGTTTCCTTCTGCAAACAGCTGAGTTATTTCCTTCCTGGGAGCCGCTGCTGCTCCATGCATTGCTCTGAGCTGCCTACTCCATTCCTGCTAACTCGATTTCAAAAGTAAGATTATTTCCTAGGCAAGATTTATTATAATATAGAGATTCAATTATGGTTAATTCACTATCATTTCATCAAGTCAAGAACTCAACCTTAGTGACTAACAGATCAGAATGTTCTGGAAATTCTGACTCATATGCAAGCCATGTTTTTTGCTTTACATGTGGAAAGAGTATCTAGATCTTCTTTACAACCTGTGAAAATCTAATTTGAAGGCTTAATACTCAGACTTTCTGATTTCTAATGCAATAGTGCCCCAATCTTTTCTCCTCTGAAACTTCCTGCATTGTCTCACATGTGAGCTTTTGCAGGACACCTCAGATCATGTTGGCCATGATCTCGAGGTTAATGAAGTAAAAATTCAATGTCTTTAGTAAGAGGGAGACAATCAACTGCTCTGAGATTGAGAGTGCTATGGAAAGTGTTGACACATCCCAATTGAGTGTGGTGACCAAATTGTGTAGACATATTGAGTGTCTGCATTATTGAATTCCTGCAACAAAAATTTTTTTAAATGCTGCCAACAGCAACTTTTTAAGAGGAGGGTGAACTATGCAAGGCCCTGAGCTCGGGGTGAGCAGGAAACATTCCTGGATGGAGTTGCTGCTCTCACACATCAGGATGAGATCAGGATGTCAGTGCCTTCACTAGACAGGAAGTATGTGGAAAGACTTTCTAATTCCTTGCAAGTCTTGCATAAGAAGAGGTAGGTGTGTGAGTTGGTTGTGAAATCACATGGTACCGAATAGTTTATAAGGACCTCTATGACCCAAGCTGCCATGTGACACATGTGAGCAGAGACCAGCAGGAATTGGCCCTGCATTTCCCAGAGAGAAGCAGGTTAGCACTCTGTAACAGAATTTCTGCAGTGACTTTGCAGGTCATAAGTTACCATATAAGGAAATTTTACTATGTAATTTTGTGGGTATTACATTTATACTAAGAGACAGAAATCATGTATTTCTTCCTTGCATTTTACCATGAAATACATACAGAGTTTATTGTCTCTCAGAACCCAGTTGCACCCATTGCACAGATGGAGTGTTGATAGGTTTTGTCTGAAGGACCCTTTCCTGGTGCCTGAGTGCAGCCCAGGAAGGTCCTCTCCTGCACACATCTGTGGATGGACTATTTAGGGGATGAGCCAGACCAGAGGGTGGAGGCAGGGGAGTGTGCACACAGCAGGAAGCCTCTCCTCTGGAGGCCCCTCTCTCTCCTCTCAGCTGTGAGATAACAGGGCTGGCTGTGTCTCTGAATCTCAGCAAGGTGAGGCACCTGAGCTGTGCTTGGAAAACAGTTAGTACTCTGTGGTCCAGGGAGTGATGAACAAGATCCTCAGCTCTGCCTCCTATTCCATAATTAGGAGGAGGAATCCCCACCTCCACCCCATGCTGACTGCACCACTCACTGTTCACCCCAGCCACGGTACAGCAGAGACTTGTGCTCTCACCAGGAGAAGGGGAGCCTGAGTAATCATGGAATACTACTCAGCCATTAACCATGGTGGTTCTCATTTGGGACAACACAGAGGACCCTCAGGACACCACTGAGTGTCATCAGTCAGTCACAGACAGACACCATTGTGCGAAAATTCTAATATAAACAGTCATGCCGAGGTGCACAGAGTAGAGGGAGGCTTCCAGGGACTGGGACAGTGGGCTTGGGAAGAGGGTGGTAGACCGGAGTCTGTTCTGTTAGCAGGAGGAACACCTCCAGGACAGCTGATGCTCAGCAGGTGGCTGCAGGGAATGACCATCTACTGTGGCCCTGCAGCAGCACTGAGAGAGCAGGTAATTTCCCCACCATGAATGATGGATGACAAAGGTGCAGCCTTTTTTAAGAACTGGATTAGGCAACTCCACCATGGTGATCATCGGGAAAGGCCCTGCCTTTCCCCTATGACCTGTATTAGAATAATTTAAATAATTTCATTTAAATAATTATCAGCAGATACTCAGACCCAGAAGGCTTAGTGATTTCTTTGCAGGTTTCTGTTTGGAGCTGGCGAATGCATTACTCAGATTACCTTGTTATGACTTCTGGGCCATAAGATTGAGCTTCATGAGATTGCAGAGCTAATACTTGATAAAATGGGCACATGACTCAATAGCATGATGTGCTAATCACAGCTGTCAAGTGGAGGGCTGAAGTGTCCTACTGGTGTCAATAACATAGCTGGGTACAGAAGGCCTGGGGCAAGGTGCTGTCCTGGCCACTCCCTCAATAGGGATCTGACACAACCCTTCAGCTCATGACTCACAACATCCTATTAAGTAAGCTTTAATGGGGTGCCTGTGTTGCAGGGCACTGCAGGGACACTTGATGAGAGGGACAGATGCAGCACCTCTTGGCCCTGGCTCAGTCTCTGGACTGGGCACATGGGGTCTGGTTTCTCCTTCATGGACTCTGACCTCACATGGGAGCCAGCGGAGGGCAGAACCTGGGTTCAGGAGAGGACAGGACCCATTCTTGGTGCTCACCTGCAGGAGGACGCTCCTCAGTCATGCACGCTGTGCTCTGCACAGGAACAGGCTGGAGCATCAGGAGCATCCCTCAAGCTGCTCAGGAGAGGACCATCACAGGTACCAAGGAGACTGCAGAGATAAACCAGGAAAGACTGCTGCAGTTGGTCAGGCATTTCCTGAGTGCAGACATGGTGGTCTTGTCCTAAGCCCACCACTAAAGTGGACACAGGTTTTGTTGGCAGCATTTTGACTGGTCTGCCCAAAACTCATCTTCCCTGGGGCCAGAGAGTCCCCATCCTTCCCTCCACCCTCCCTCCTGAGGATGAAGGAGAGAGGACACCACTCCCTGGTACCAGAGCAGGGCTGCCCCTGGGTCTGTAGACACATTTCCAGGTGAGACTTGTGGAAAGGATGGACTGGAATGTGACAGGAAGGTGTCCATCACTGCAGAGAGTCAGGACAGCAGCACCCTGGGCCTGGGTCTCCTGTGAATGACTCTCTAAACCAGGATCTACAGAGAGCTGGGCAGGTGGAATCCAGAGTATTCTCTGCAGATCAAGAGGGAGCTGGACATAGAGGGAAACACTCAGATCTCAGATGCACAGCTCCTCTGTGGATTGGCCAACCTGGAGAGACTGCCTCCTTCTCTTTTCAGATGCTCACCATCACATATGTGACAAAGGTCGGAGCAGACCTGTGTCCAGTCTCCTTGGTTCTGGTTCTGGTGTGTCCTGACTGTTAGGGAGATCAGAGCAGCTGAATTGGGGCAGAGCATCAGGCAGCCTGAACTTGTCAACAAATGACCAATCAGACATCAGCAAATAAACCTTAGTGACATCTCTCAACCATCTGTTAATCATCGGATATTGGGGTCTTAAGCCCCCTTGCTCTTCTCAACCAGCGGCAAGGGAAGGGGACACTCCCCAACAAGGTCAGACTGGGATAGGTAGGGCTGACTGACCGCCCGCTCCCAGCCCTCCATGGGGAGGACAATCAGACGCGTCAGGGAGACCCGACACAGCAGGAACTCGTTTATTGAGGAAATCACACAGCTTTTATGTAGGGTGGGGGCTAGGTGGGAACCAATCAGCTTAAAGGTCAGCAAGACATGGGGTGTTCAGGCAGGCAAAAGTCCCATAAGACTAGATGGCAAGCACGAGCTGATCACGTTCGCGGAACTATTGTTAACCAATCCCTGACGGTGGTCCGATTCATCGTGATTAACTATTGAAACCGCCTTTGAGGCCTTGATCTTGCTCACTCGCCAGGAAGTAAGGAGTCAGCCTGATTTAGTTAACGTGTCATTAGTCCCAAAAATCGGAGTCCACAGCCTACTCCAGGGGTAACTAAACCCTCAAGCCTTCCCCAACCTATCCTGGACTACACAGCACCACCCCATCAGGTCCACAGCATGGATTCCCTGGCCATCTACCCTAGCCTTCTCCCTGAAGGACTGATAAGTCTTGTCCCAGATCCAAAACCCAATGAAGCCTTGTTCAGCCACTTTTGGCCTGACTCCTATGTGGTCATCACATCTGACCTTACACTGACCACAGGACATTTAGAGTAAGAAAGGCCACAGCAATGTAACACCACTAAATTGACAGTGTCACATGCTTTCCAGGGATACAAGGGACATGAACCAGCAGAAGGCTGTGGGGGAGAAGGCAGCAGACTGTACTGTGCTCAGCACTGAGGACACAACACCCATACCCTGAGTAGAGGAAAGGAGTGAGACTGGGCAGCAGGAAGGGAGCAAGGTCCTGGGAGAAGAAGCTGGGCTGAGAAAGGAGGGTTATTCCTTCCACATGCTTCCAGCACCCAGAAATCAACACCTCTCCTGTCACAGGTGAAGCTCCACTTGGGTTCAAAAGAGACACATTTCAGGAGCACTGAGCACCTGGACACCCTGGCCCCAGACTCTCCAGTTATAAGAAGAGCCTCAGCCAAATGCAAATTCCTCTTCCTGCTCTGAGTTCAAATGCCCTCTGGGCTGTGGGAGCTCACAGCTCTCTGCTCACACAGGGCTGAGCTCTCTGGGAAGGCAGGTGTGGTCTAGAAGATGAGGCTGCTGGGTCTTCTCCTGTGCCTGGTCACAGCTCCCCATGGTGGGTGTCCCTAGTGTCAGAGCTGGGTCCATGGGGACATTGTGACTCAGGTGACTGACAGGTTCTCCCTGTACTTGATCCCAGGTGTCCTGTGCCAGGTGGAGCTGCAGGAGTCAAAACCTGGCCTGGTGAAGCCCTCAGAGACACTGTCCCTCACCTGTGATGTGTCTGGATTGTCCATCATGACCAGTGGTTATGGCCGGAGTTGGATCTCTCAATTCACAGGGAAGGGGCTGGAGTGGATAGGGGAAATATGGAGTGATGGCAGCACTAACTACAGTCCATCCCTCAAGAGTCAAGTGTCTATCCAAGAACCAGTTCTCCCTGCAGCTGAGAGACACATCCAAGAACCAGTTCTCCCTGCAGCTGAGCTCCCTGACCACCCAGGACATGGCCACCTGTTACTGTGCCAGAGACACATTGAGGGGACCTCAGTGTGAGCCCAGACACAAACCTCCCCACAGGGTGCCCAGGGCCAGCAGGGTGAGCTCAGCACACAGGGAGCTCAGGGGCAGCCCAGCAGCAGCTGCAAAGGGAGGAGAGAACTTTTTCCTCAGTCCTGAGCTCTCTCACCAGGCAGCTCCTACTATGTGCTTCGGCCATGGTGGTTCAACAGAGGGCTCCTCTCCCTGGACATCACTCAGCTGTCCTTGTCCAGGTAGGGGTTTCAGGAATCTCCCTTCAGCACAAGCTGCATAGTCGGGTCTGATGCTGACACTTTCTGTGTAATGACATGAAATGTAGGTGGCATCATGTGAGCTGTGTGAAGACATCATGGCCTTGGGGATTCCCTCCACCCTGAGAAGGGTCTCCACTCCCTGCCCCAGGGCCCCTCCCATTACAGTGCTCCTGTGACCTTCCTGGGACTCATCCGTGCACTGTGCACATGCAGATATCAGAGAGTCTACTTGTACCAGAGATTCCAGCCATAAGGGACCTTTGACAATGACAGGGGACAGTAAGTCTTGTCACATGATAATGAACAGTCCCTTGTGCTGCCATCAGGTGTTAGAGACCACGGTGCCCTGATCTTCTAAAGCCACTGTCAGCAGACACAACAAGGAATCCTCTGTTCTCAAAAGTAAAGAGGATTGAGCTGAGAATTGCCAACGGAAAGCCCCAAACCTGGTCATAATCCACAGAAATGTATGTGCTCAGAGTGAATGTTGGTGTATGTGAGCTGTCTACCCCTCATGATGTGACTCTGCGACACCCACTCCCCACACCCGGGGCTACAAAGTGTGGAAACACCCATTCCTCATGCAGCTGTGCATGGCCTGTTGACAGGGGTGTCCTGAGCAAGGTTTGGAGAGAAAGGGGCTCCCTTGGCAAAGACCCAGGAGGGAGGGTGGTCAGCTCTGCATGGACTGTGGGAGCTGCAGGCTGGCTCTGCCACTGGTGTTAAGACCCTGACCACACACTGTGCACAGGACCACTCTGATCCCCATGTTGCTGCAAAGTGACCCAAAGTCAGAGAAGCCCAGGACCCCTGGCTGCTGGGGAGAGGCAGATTCAGCCTGCCTATTTCCAGCCTGTGGCTGGACTGCAGGGTCTCAGAGAGGGACGCCCTGGGCTCTGTTTCTGCTCACCTCAGTGCCCAACTCTTCTGACAGTCCAGCTCCTGTCTGGATGAGGATGAGCTTCGGAAATTTGCATATCCCAAATTTTCCTAAGCTGGTCGTGTTCTTTCTAGGAAATTAAATCATTTGGAATATTTTGAAAAATATGTGCTTGTTGAGAGCTATGGTAGTGATGTTT
Source organism: Sciurus vulgaris (assembly GCF_902686455.1). Taxonomy (NCBI): domain Eukaryota; kingdom Metazoa; phylum Chordata; class Mammalia; order Rodentia; family Sciuridae; genus Sciurus; species Sciurus vulgaris. The sequence continues at coordinate 131,600 of NC_136462.1, forward strand.
AATATGAAATTTGTAAGTAATTTATAATGTAGTGTAGTACATTATCTAACAATGCAGGTCACTTCTGTTTCTATCAGTAATAATTCCATGTTTTTAATCATTAAACATATTGTGTGTGCATTATAAATACAGAATCGTGTGGTTCATATTCATAGACACATGAACATATTTCTACAGCAGAGGTTGTTCTTGCCTGTCTTGCATACCTTAAATCTCTCTACCTGTCATCATCTTCTCAATTCATTTTCTATTTTTCTTCATACTAAACACAAATTCAATGGTTTTCCTTTAAGTCTCTGATGTGCAATAATCATACATTATACAATTTTGGTGTTTCAAAAAAATGATACCACATCTGCATTAACAGGGCATATTATGAAGGGTATAGTCTCCCTGGTGATTGAGTTGCTGTCTCCTTTGCCTCGATGAAACCTCAGAACTTGCTCTGGATACCTCGCTCAGCTCCTTCCTGAACCCTGGTGGATGCTGGGATCACTTTCCTTAATATGATGCTTCTCAGGTGGGCACAGTTTGTATTTGATTGTTTAAATCTATATTTATGTGTATAATACTTACACCTACTTAAGTAAATTAGACTTAGAGATTTGACAGTTGAATACACTTTGAAGGACCTGAATGAGCAGTGATGGGTTGTATGCTGCTGTTTTTCACATGCGATGGTGTGTGATCATCAGCATTGCTAAGAAGGTCAGCATCTGTCTCCATCAGACACATGACTGGCAACTCCAGCTGTATTTTCAGAGTTACACCGAAACCCAGTCCTTGTGAGACCGAGGACAGCACCTGACACATGGGTGAGGGGGCCATGATGGACCCAGGCTGTGCACACCAGCTGTCCATCACCAGTCCCTCCCTGGTGTTGGGTGCCACCCAGCTGCTGGGCTGCAGTCACTGTGAAGCACAGCCTGGCTGTGGCCACAGGTGCATGTGAGCTGCAGGGCACCAGGACAAGGCCCTCTGCACCTGGTCCTCACCACCAATCCCATCCTCACCCTCCCTGTACCTTCCCATCTCCAGGGGCCACTGGTCCTCTCTCTGTCCAGGAGGCTGATGCAGTAGCTTCCCCACATGAGTGATGGTGTGGTGATGGTCTCCTTCTTCCTGACCTAGGTCAGGTATGTCCATGTGCTCCTGGTCCCTGCCTATGGCTTTTTGGCTAAGGTTCATTCCTCCTCTGTGGACAGAATATTTTCCACATCCCCACTAAGGCACAACGTGGTGATCATGAATAGTGCTTCACCACGCCTGGGACCTGAGTTAAGGAGTCACCCCTTGGACTCCAAGTTCCACCTGGTGGGCACACTGGACTGCAGGCCTGACCCCAGTCCTCAGGCTGTCCCGCCCCATGTCTCTGCTCTCCCCAGGCTGTTCTGCACAGGTTGGAGTCTCTTGCCTGCTGCTCTCCTAGCTGGCCCTGCAGCTGGTAGACCTAGAAGGGTGGGTCCATAGTGGGCCTTGCTTCCAGGCTCTACTAGCCATGGCCCCAGGGGTCTCTTTGTAGGGGCTGCACCTGTGACAAAGCTCTACCTGAGCCTCAGGGCCACCCGAATCTTCCTCTGGATACAGATGGAAGAAAACTCACCTCCACAGCATTGGCAGCCTGTGTGCCTGCAGATTTAGCCCTATGGATGCTGCCTGGTTTGCTGCTGGTGAGCAGCAGATTAATGCTGGCACAGACCAACCATTTACACAGTCCTAGGAGTGCATCCACATCTTTAGGTGTTTACAATGACCACCTCAGACTCCAGCACCAGTGTGTGCTGAGTCTGGTCTACACTGCTCTGAGCGTTTCCTGAGGCTGATGATGTGCAGTGAGAGAGCTGTACTGTAGCAGGTTCTGGGGAACAGGGATGCAAATAACAAGTTTTGCTGCTCCTGTGCAGGGCTTCCTGAGGCTGCACCACCTCATGTCAGGAAGGTAGGAGGCAGAGAGGGGCAGGTGGAGCTGGAACCCCTGAGTGGGGATGGGATCACATTAAGGCTCAGTATATCAGGAAACCACTCAACCAGCCATAGGAAAATCCAGGTGGCCTGGCCAAGGATGTCAATTGTTCTCACCATTCTGGGACCACAAGGACATGCTGAGGGAGCCAGGGCAGCAACCTTAATTGCATGCGGCTGTCCATGACAATTTCATCAGCTCTCATGCTGCTCTACCTGGGCCTCCACCCAGAGCTGCTATATAGCAGGACATGCAAATAGGGCCTCCTTCTGCCCATGAAAACCAGCCCACCCTGACCCTGCAGCTCTGCACAGGAGCCCAGCCCTGGACTCCAGCTGATCCCACTCAGTGGTCAGGACTCAACACAGGCTGCACATCATGGACTGTGCGCTCAGCTGCATTTTCCTCGTGGCTATTTTCAAAGGTGATTATGGAGAACAGAGATCCTGAGTGTGTGAGTGGACAGGAGTGAGCGAAATAGTGGATGAGTGAGTATCCCCACCAGGCTGCCTCTGTCTTTGCAGGTGTGCAGTGTGAGGTGCAGCTGGTGGAGTCTGGGGGAGGCCTGGTGCAGCCTGGGGGTCCCTGCGACTTTCCTGTGCAGCCTCTGGATTCACCTTCAGTAGCTATGGGATGAACTGGATCTGCCAGGCTCCAGAGAAGGGGCTGGAGTTGGTTGCAGCAATCAGCAATAGTGGTGGTAGCACCTACTTCCCAGACTCTGTGAATGGCTGGTTCACTATCTCCAGAGACAACTCCAAGAACACCCTGTACCTGCAAATGAGCATTCTGAGAACCAAGGACACAGCCACCTATTACTGTGCCAGAGACATGGTGAAGGGACTTCAATGTCAGTCCAGATACAAACCTCCCTGCAGGGCCCCCAGGGCCAGCAGGGGGTGCTCAGCACACAGGGAGCTCACGGTCACCCAGGAGCAGGTGCAGAGGGGGTTGAGGGGTGGTTCCTGCATGGGGGCCTCTCCATGTACCAGCTTCCCAGAGGAGCTCTGTGGATATCTTTTCTGTACTAATTGGTAGTGTCTCTGAAGAGAACAATTTGTTTTCCAATTAATATTTCCTTTTTCATTAGTGCCTCATAATTATAAATGATATAACATTTCAATTGACATAATTGCAGCCTCATGGAGTATGACCTCCTCCACTTCCATCCCTGCCATTTCCCTCTCCCTCCTCTTTACCCTTCCCCCTTACCCTTTTTTCTTCCTTTTTGCAACAGATCTTTTGTGAGTGTGTGTTGGGGTGAGGGTTTGGGGTATTTATTTACTTTTTTGTGTTTGTGTGTTTGTTTGTGTGTTTTCCTTAGTGCCTTCTAGAGAACATAAGGAACATTCACTCTGGCACCTCCTGCAGGTACACAGGGTAGCCTGGTCAGTTTTGTTCCTCCTCCCTCCCTTCTCCTGCTCCTTAACCTCACCCTGAATCCCCTTCTATGCTTCCTGATCCCTCTTCTAGTTCCCAGGGATTCCTCTCAGCTGTTTTTCTTTTTGTGTCTACGATTTTATTTGTGAGTGTTTTAGTCAGATTTTTTCACTGATCTGACTAAAGGATCTAACCAGAGGATTTTTAGGAGGAAAGGTTTATTTGAGGTCTCATGTTTTTAGAAGTCTTAGTCCATAGAAGGCTGCTCCATTCCTTGAGGCTCAAGGTGAAGCTGAACATCATGGCAGAAGAGGTGGTGGAAGGAAGCAGCTCACATCAGAGTGACCAGGAAGCAGAGAATCTTCACTCCCCAGACTCAAAACAGACACCCCAAAGTCATGCCCTAATTCCAATTTTCTCCAGACACAACATCCCACTTCAGTTAATCCCACATGACATTCACTCACTGATTGGTTTAAGACATTTACAACCCAATCGCTTCTCCTCTGAACTATCCACCATCACACATGTGAGAATTCTTGGGACATCTCATATCCAAACCATAAAGTTCTGCCCCTGACTCCCAAAACTCACAACCATCTCACAAGGAAAAACATATCTTGTCCATTATCCAGAGTCCCCATAGTCTCAACAGTGCTGAGATTGCTCAAAGTTCGAGTCCACATATTTCTCTGGAGCTCAGGCATTCTCGTCTTGAGAGTTCCTGTAAAATTAAAACCAATTTATAAATATCCAGTATATAAAGGTACAGAGTAAACATTTCCATTTACAAAAATAGGGGCATAGGAGGAAGGGATAGGACCAAAGCAGGACTGAAATCCATCTAGCCTAGCAAGTCCTATAGTTGGATGTCCAGAATTTGAGGTGCATGGAATCTTGATATTCTCTCCAAATGTCATGGGTAGCTTTGTCCCTGTGGCCTTGTTTCTTGCAGCCCTAGAGTCCTTCCTGTTGGCTTCTTTCTCATCAATTCCTGCTGCTCTCCCAGGACAATGTCCCATGTTACTGGCATTTTTTAATCTCAGGAGTTTGCACTACAGCTTTGGCTTCCTCCTCACATGCCCACACATTGACTTCTCAGGGTGTGACCACAGGGACTCTACCCTGTGCACCTTGTCTGGCCTCCCAGGCCTTCCTTTGAAATCTTGGTGGAAGCCTCCATGACCCCCTAACTCCAGCACCCTGCAATCCTGCAGAACCAGCACCACATGGTCAATGCTAAGGTCAGCTGCCATCTGGAGACATAGCTAAGCCTCCAGCACCCTCTGAGGATCTGAGTGGCTGAGCACATTGAAAAAATTTCCTAGTTCCCCTTGTGTAAAAAAGTTGCCCCATTGGTCTCTTTTGAAGAGAATTTTTACCTGTCCTCCCTTGAGCTTGAGATGGTGTGGTCTTGCCAACCCCTGAGATGCCCTCAAGCCATTTTTCTCATTCTCTCCAGGCATGGTCTTTAGCATTCTCTCTAGGCATGGTCCAGGCATGGCTCAAGGTCTTTAAGAGCTGCAACTTACTTAACCCTGGTTTACCTCCCGCCTTTCAAGTCCACCTTTTAAAAATCCTTTTGCTCTGCTTTCTGCTGCTGATTATTCCAATAAACTTGGCTAAATGCAGCCAGTAATATCCATGCCACTTCCTCAGTGCTATGCTTTGCTGCCTAGACATTTCTTCTGCCAGAGTAAGAATTCCTTTGCTTCTAAAATCAGCCTCATAGAATGCCTCTTGACATGATTAAAATGTAGACAATTTCTCAGCCAAACAAAACACAAATGGTCTTTATTTCAACTTAAAATAGTTTCCTCCTTTTCTGAATCCTCTTCAGACCTGTATTCACTGGCCACAGTTCTGTTGCCATTGTGGTCTTCTGAGCTACCACCAGAATTGACCATTAATCTCTGCTTACAACAATCTAAAGCATTTCCAAATTGTATTTCTAAGCATCTCACAATTCCTACCACAAAATCCAGGAAGCTCCAAAAGATTCTGAACCACATGGTCATGTTAATCAAAGCATTGACCCCATTCCTGGTACCCATTTCTCTTTTAGTCAGAATTTTTCAGTGCTGTGACTAAAGAATCTGAAAAGAACCTTAAAGAAGAGATAAGGCTAACTTCCTCAGATTACTTCATGAAAAGGAGAAGAAGAGAACAATTAAAGTATCATTCTATAAATCCAGTAACACCCTCTTTCCAGAACCAAACATAGGCACATCCAGATGAGAAGACTTCAGACCAACGTCATTGATGAAAAGAGATGTGAAATTCCATTTTGATGCTTCCTAATGGAAGGTGTGGGGCTGAGGACCAGGGCCAGGTTCCTGCAGTGGGACAGCTGTGTCATCACAGCAGCTGAGCCTGGTGAGGGACAGGAGGCCCTCTAACCAGCCCACTCAGGAGCCCTGTCTTTCCAACATCTTCCAACCACAGACCAGATCTGTCACCTGAGAACAGGAGCCTCACTGCCCAGATCCTGCCTGAGACTCCAGGTATCCCTGTACCTGACCTGACCTCAGCAGTCATGGAGGAGTAGAGGATACAGCTGAGGAACAGCCAGGGAGGAAGACTGATGACCCTTGTGCCTGGAACTGCTGAGAAGGTGACTCCAACATTCTTTTATCACTGTGCTGCTGGACTCTGGCCCAGAAAACAGCCACCATTATGACCAGCATGGCCAACAGCCCTCTGCTGTGGAAGTCCTCACCAGGGCAATCTGGACCCCAGGGCCATGAGAGTCAGAGTCAGTTCCCTCCTGGGTTCTGAGGTCACAGTGTCTCTCTTCATCAACCCTCCTGAACCACTTTGCTGCTGCTACTTCTACAACTGCCAGGGACATTAACAGGACTTATATGTTCAACACTCCAGTGGAGGGACAGACATAGGACACACATGGTCCATCCAAATCAATGTGTCAGAAGGACCAAAGGTAATGTGTCTTGAGCCTGAACCAGCAGGACTCCCTTGACTTGCCTCTGTTGAAAAGGTCTTCTGCCTTCTTAGTTCATCCTGGGCACTTGGAAGTGGCCCCAGGCCCTCACTGATGACCTCTTCTTCAAGGATTCAGGAGCAGTGTTGCTGGCCCTGCAGCTGTGGGTGAGTCCTCAGACTTTCTTCTGTAGTGGTTACAATTTTTATGCATTACAGGTAAACATGGTATTAGGCTTTGTTTTCACATAATTATTCCAGTCTAGAATTTAATCTGCTCCATTTCAGTCCCAGCACTTATTCCACTAGCAAAGAGAATTTGAAGGACATTTAGAGTTCCCCATAGTGACACCCAGAGAGAGCTGTGTGGGTGCAGCAGGATTCAGTTGGCCTGGGGGAGCCAGGAAGTGTGTTGAGCCCCTGCAGTATCAGGGGTCAGCACAGAAAGTTCCACCTGGGATGTTTAAGTTCAACCACAACCAGAAGAAGAAGTGCACAGGGGATTTCTCAGCACTGTACCCAGAAATGGGGCCAGAATGGACAGAGAGGGCTCAGCAGGAAGTCTCCATCTCTTTTGACCTAGGGAAGATAGACTCATAAAATGAATTTGGATGTCTCCATCTGTGGTTAAGATATAAGGTCCCTATAAGCTCACATGTGATTCAAGGCAAGAACCTTCTGAGGTGAGATGGTTGGGTACAAGAGCCCTCACCTAATGAGAGCCTTCACCTAATCCGCCTCTAAGGGATGACCTGGGTGGTCACTGTGGGCAGGTGGGTGTGACTGGAGGAGGTGGGTCTCTGGTGTGCCTGTGGGAGGTGTTTCATCTGTGGTGAGGGAGTCCCTCTCTCTGGGCTTCCATGTTTTTTTTTTTGTTTGTTTGTTTTTATGTATGCTTTCAGTATAAAATATAATAATGTAACATTTTTTTGTTTTGTAAACTTCATTTTGATTCTTTGTACACAAATGGGGTACATTTTTTCATTTCTATGGTTGTACACAGTGTAGATTCACATGATTCATGTAATCATACATGTACACTGGGAACTGACGACTATCTCATTCTGCCTTCTTTCATACTCCACCCCTCCCCCTCTCATTCCCTCTACATAATCTAAACTTCCTCCATTCTTCTCTCACCTCCCTCCTCCCACACCTATTATGTATCATCATCCAATTATCAGGGAAAACATTCAGACTTTGGTATTTTAGGATTTGTACTTTGCTTTTTGGAATTGGCTTATTTCATTTAGCCTTGGGCTTCCACATTGATGTCCAGAGCTGCTTCCCTCCCACACTCCTCTGCCATGATGTACACCACACCTTGAGCCTGGGGAATGGCATAGACTGTCTGTAGACTGAGACCTCTGAAACCTGTCCATGCAGGGATCACAGATGGACACCTGGCTCTGTGCAGGCTCCTGCTATGGACAGCTCCGGCCTGGAAGTGCTCTGCTCAGGCTGGCCTCAAGGAACAGTAGCTCCTTTCTTCACTCAGAACCTCCTCCATGTTCCTGCACAGGGACCTGCCCAAGTTCACCCTGAAGGAGTCAGGCCCTGGGCAGGAGGAACATACCATGACCCACAGGCTGACCAGCTCCTCCTCTGGGTCCTCACTCTGCTCTCCTAACATGTGAGTGGCCTGGATCCATCAGCCCCAAGGAAGGCCATGCAGTGGCTGGCCAGTGTTTGGTTCACTCATCCCTAAAGAACTGGCTCTCAAACTCCAGGGACACCTGCATCACCAAGTGGTGGTCCCCATGACCAGGCTGGACCCTGCAGCCCCAGCCCCCATGGGACACACAGACACAGTCTCATGCCTCCTGCATGAGGGCTCAGACTGGTCTGAGCTTCCCATGGGGACAATGTGGAGAAAGTGCCCCCTGCCAGCCTATGTGGCTCCCTCTCCACCCCAGAGTCTCAGAGCCCTGGAATCTGTTCCTCCTTTAATTCTCTGTCACATGTTCCTGGGGAGCTGCACAGGCAGGTGCACTGCTATGCTCTGTGTCATGAAGGGCAGCATGCAGGGTGCTGGCCCCTGGCCACATGAATGCACAGGCCACCTGTTACAGGGGCTCAAACTCACCCAGGGGCAGAACACAATTCACCACCAGCTGTGCCTTTATTAACCTGCTGGGTAAGAGCAGGACAGGCACAGGAACTCAGAGCCCATGCAGGACAGTAGGACAGAAGAACAGACACCACTTTGTTGCAGCAAAGAAGAGACACTGTCCATATGGGAACTGAGGAAATAACCCATGAGATGCTGACACGTCCAAGTCCCCACCATGGATGCCTGGTGCAGGAGCTGTGCCAACCTGACTCCAGGGATCCCCTGGGATCAGCTCTGATGAGGCTGGTGACCAGGAGAGAAGTGGGTGCTCAGAGGAGGCCCAGCCTGGCTCCTAGAAAGAGAAATGTGTGGGCTCCATGTCAGACACACCTCCAACCAACCACATGAGCAATTTGTCAAAAGGTAATAAAACTGAAATGTGGGAACACAATGATGAGAATCTCCTGCTTCCCATTTAATCATGAAAAGAGAATTACCCACACATTTGGGAAAATATTCCTGCAATTGGCTGTGTGGGTCAGGTCCAGATAGTGACCAGGTCAGCACCAGGAGTGACCATGAAAATCAAGGCATGTATGTGGAATATAGCAGCAGGAAATTATTACCAGGATGCAGAGGTCATTAAAAGGGACTTGTGATCAGGAGAAGAGAGGATCCATGTGGTCCAAGTTGAAAAGCACCCTCAGCCCATGTGACTCTGAAGAAAACATGAAACATTTGTAAACCACACACCAAGAGCCTGTGCACAGTAGAGTTAGAATTCTCCCCGCTGAAGAGCACAAGAGTTTCATTCTATCAAATGCTGATAGAGTGTGCAGATATGGCACTTCAGCTCAGGATCAGGGGCTCTTCTTTATCTGTCACCAGGAGAGTTCACGTCAAGACCCAGGAGATTCCCCCCAGGTTGGAAAATCTGACAGAGAAGTGCTGGCACACGGCACGGTCTGGAGGTGGTCAGTGTTGCTGGGAGTGCAGAGTGGAGCTGCACCTCTCCTCCCAGAGGTGACCTTAGCTGCCCTCCTGGGCCCTGGCTGTGCAGGAGGGAGATCTCAGGCTCACAGGACAATCGTGCAGATGGTAGCAACCTGTGTGTCAGAAGAAGAAACAGCCCACAGCCCTCAATGTGGAGATGACAGATGAACTTGGAACGTCCTTGATGTGAACACATTTTAGATAGAAATGCAAGAAGCAGGGGTTCTTGACCCAGTAGGGCTGCCCCAGGCCTCCTGGGAGTTCCCAGGTCCATGTCCCCACACTCTTAGTCTGGGCCTTGAGCTCACTCAAGGTGACAGTAAGAACTGGCTTTGACTCTCCAGCCAGGCCCATGTGAGATGCTCCACATCTTGAAGACAGAAGGTCCTGTGAGCTCGACAGTGTTCTTACATGTGACCTGGGCCCAGCAGGAACCACAAGGGCAGCTCCCTGGAGGATGGCTGGTGTGTGCTCTGACCCTGGGGTTTGTCTTCAGGCTAGATATTTATACCTAGGATTAACTTGAAAATGTGTACATCAGGTTTGATCCCTGAAGCAAATACCTTACCATCAACATGTAAAGAGGAAGCTTTAATTTGACTCATGATATCAAAAGCTGCAGTCCATCACCAGATGAGTGCATTGCATGTACACGTTTCCTGGTTGTGCCAGGTGGAAATTCAGAGGGCCATGTGTAGGAGAATCCTCTCACCTCATTGCTAGGAATCAAAAGGGAGGGAGGAAGAGACTGGGGTCTGACAATCCCCTTGCATGGCATGTCCATGTGATTGGCATAAATTCCATGAGTCCCCATGTCCTCAGGTATCCACCATCCCCAACGGCCCAAGGGGCTTCAGAATCACCTTTAGCAAATGGAATTTTGGGAGGACAGCAATGTAAACATAATTGTTCCATCCCTGAACATAAACCTCACTCCATCTCATAATGTAGGACACATTCAGTTTTCATCCTTCAGTCCCTAAAGTAAATGCACCTCTGAAGTACAGTCCAAGGAATCCCAAAAGCTTCAGGAAATACTTGACTGTGTGCCATTAAAATAAGTGAGGAGTTACATACCCCCAAGATCTACAGCAGAGGTCAATATTCCTTTAGCACAGAAGGAACAGACACAGGAGCAGGCTTCAGAGATTCACAATGACTTTATTCAGCAGTGGTCAGGTATCAGATGGGCTCACTCTCTGGGAAAAAGTGGCATTTATTACAGGGGTTGGGGTTATAGAGGTTAGGTTGGGGGTGCCTGAGTCCTTGAAGCCTTTAACAAGACTTGGGCAAAAGGTGGTGAACATCTGAAACATGTTGATACTGGGCACAGTCTTGACTGAATCCATCAATGAGATAGTGTTTTTACAGGGTGGGGATGCAGGTTCAGGGTTCAGAGTCCAGTGCTCATCTGACCTCCTGGGTCATTATGTTGGTGAAAGGACAAGATTGATGTGTAGTTTCACAGTCACTGGGAGTGAAATTTGGCAAAGAAACCCTCCCCCAGGGACTGCTGCCTTGGATTGGTGGTTATCTCCTTCCAGGCCTTGGTGTGCACTGGGAAGAACTGATTGGAAAGGTCAAAGACTTGGCTTCTCTCTCCTTTGCCTCTCCTATGTCAACCACTGTCTTGGAGGGTTTATCAATTTCATATCCTTGAATAACCATTTGAAAGGAAAAAAGACAAAGATATGTTGGAGGGGACTGAAGCCCAGTAGGACTGAAATTAAACCTCAGTGTCCATGTCCATCCTCAGGGCCACTGTTGGGGAGAGGGGTGAGGGCTCTGGGCAGCTCCAGCACACAGCCCAGCTGTTGTAGCCCCTGGCCTCCCTCTTAGGGAGCCTGGTCTGAGGCCTGCAGCTTCCTGGACCAGCCCTGCTCACTGCTGGTCCTCTGCTCCTGGGTCTTCACAGCAGCCCTGGCTTCATCTCTCAGCTCCAGGCATCACCCTGCCAGGGCTGCCAGCAAGACTCTGACCTTGACAACGCATCTGGCCTCCCTGGCCTTCCTTCAAGTCTTGGTGGAGCCTGTGTGACCCTGACCCTCTTGCCTTCTTCTTGCCTGCAAAGCCAGCATGAGGAGGCTGATGACAAGGTCAGCCTCAGAAGGGAGCAGGTCCTGGCCTCCCTTGAGCCATGACTGGGAAACTCGGAGCACCTTGGTGGCTAAAAAGGGGAAACCATGCCCCAGAAAGTTCAGGGTCAGGACCCCAGAGCTCTCTCCCACATGCCAGGCCCTGGGTGTATTTCACATTTTCATCTGTGTCACTGGGCTAGTGAATCTGGGGCCTTGTTGATTCCTGGGATCCCAAGACCACCTTCCATCCTCTGGATGCAAAGCCCTGGGCTGCCCTTAGTGGAGCTGCTGGCCACACCCTCTTGGCTACAGCTCCTGGGCAGCACCACAAACGTGATGCTCTCCTAGAAAAACTGCAAAGCCCCAGCTCTCCTGCACTGCTCTTTCTGCCCCTCCCTGTCCTGCACATGGCTGACTTCAGTCAGGAGATCACAGGCCAGGGCATCCCTGTGCCCTTGAGAGAGTCCCCACCCACAGTCTGCTCCAGCATGTGTGAGCCCAGCTCCACCAAATGTGGGGTCATGCACACAATGTGCTCTGAGGAAGTCACCAGAAATGTTACCTCAGAGTTGCAGGAGGGTCAGGTGAGCAGTCATGTCCAGGGTGAGAGCAAAAGCCCAAAATAAAAGTCAGTCCAGCCAGATATGAGCTTTTGGACACAGAGAATCACCACTTACAGTTATGAATGTGATTTACAATTGCATTATGGAGTTTACCCCAACCCCTCTTTCATTATTTTATGCATAAGTTAAAGTAAATAATGGATGAACAATGCAAAAGAGAAAAAACTCACAAAAGTACTTTTACATTCCTGAGAGCTACTATGTCCACCATGCTGCCCATGTCACTCCCACATGCTCTCACTGCTGCCTGGGCCTCCACACAGAGCTGCTATATAGCAGGAGGACATGCAAATAGGGCCTCCCTCTGCTCATGAAAAGCAGCCACCCTGACCCTGCAGCTCTGCACAGGAGCCCAGCCCTGGACTCCATCTCATCCCCCTCAGTGACCAGGAGTCAACACAGGCTGCTCACCATGGACAGTGTGCTCAGCTGGGTTTTCCTTGTGGCTGTTTTCAAAGGTGATTAATGGAGAACAGAGATCCTGAGTGTGTGAGTGGACAGGAGTGAGAGAAAGAGTGGATGAGTGAGTGTCCTGACCAGGCTGCCTCTGTGTTCGCAGGTGTGCAGTGTGAGGTACAGCTGGTGGAGTCTGGGGGAGGCCTGGTGCAGCCTGGAGGGTCCCTGCGACTCTCCTGTGCAGCCTCTGGATTCACCTTCAGTGACTACTACATGCACTGGGTCCGCCAGTCTCCAGGGAAGGGGCTAGAGTGGATTGGCCAAATTAACCCAAATGGTGGTAGCACCTACTACCCAGACTCCGTGAAGGGCCGATTCACCATCTCCAGAGACAACTCCAAGAACACACTGTACCTGCAAATGAGCAGCCTGAGAGCCGAGGACACAGCCACCTATTACTGTGCCAGAGACACAGTGAGGGGACCTCAGTGTGAGCACAGACACAAACCTTCCTGCAGGGTGCCCAGGGCCAGCAGGGGGCGCTGAGCACACAGGGAGCTCAGGGTCAGCCATGGAGCAGGTGCAGAGGGCTTATGCTGGTTTCCTGAATCTGGGGCCTCTGCATATACCAGCCTCCCAGGGCAGCTCCTTGAACTTGTATTGCTAAACCGTGATGTCTCTGAAGACAAGAATTCTCAATCTTTTCCTGATGCATTTCCACTTTTTCATTCCTGCCTCTATACACTTGACTGCTGGTTCTTTTGACATAATTCCACAATCACACAAGGCAATTGCTCAGGTTGCAACTGCAGCACCACCCCCTTCCCTCCTCTCCCCCTCCACAGCTTCCTTCCTCCATGTGCTGACCTTCCTCCTGCTGTTCACAGTGTTTTTACATCAGGCAGTTCCTACCTGACATTCACTGTGGTGAGTTCACTTCTGCACATGATGGTTTGGTCCATTCCCTCCAGACCTCCCTCTCCTCCCTCCCCATTCATCCCTCTTTCCCTCCCTCTACTCCCTGCTATCCATTCTACTTTTATGCTCCTCTTCTGCTTATTTATCTGTAGATTTCACATTGAGAGACAGCCTCAAGCCCTTGACTTTCTGAATCTGAATTATTTCACTTGATGATCTTCTCCAGTTCCATCAAGTTACCAGCAAACACTCTCATGTACTTCCTCATGATGGTGAGTAAAACTCTACTCTGTATATAAACCACACTTCCTTTATCCACTCCTCTGTGGACAGGCATCTGGCCTGGTTCCATAATTGGCTACCCTGAATTAGCTTCTATAAACACTTATGTGACTGCAGAGGGGTGGTATCAAGCAGCAGAGGTGAGTGGAATTTTAGTTTCATAATAAGCACACTAGGAGGAAAGTGGATCTGATGATTATGTGGAGTCCATGGAATCCCGTCGCTATAAAGAATGTGAGCCATGGAGGCCATCAGAAATAGTGAAGGATGTCTCTAAATATCCGAGGCTTTCAGTAGGGTCAAGTATAATTCCAGGGCAATTGCCATAGCCAGTGCTTGGACTATGTGTTTACGATTCACTTCTATTAACCTGAGATGTGTTCAGGGGATTGATAGTCCAGAGGATAGAAGAATGGGGGTATGAAGGAATGGTACTTCTAAGTGGTAAGCAGGTTAATTCCTACAGGAGGTCAGCAACCCCCTAATTCTGGGGTGGAGGTTAAATTGAATGATAAAATACTCAGAGAAAACCAGCAAATAAAAGTACTTCTCACATGATGAATAAAATCATGCCATATTGAAGGCTCTTTTGAACAATTGTTGTTTTATAACCTTGAAATGTTCCTTCATGGACTATATCTCTTCACTGTCTGAGACTCCAGGTGGCCCTGGACTGACCTGACCTCAGCAGTCCTGGGGGTGGAGGGGATACAGCTGAGGAACAGCCAGGGAGGGAGACTGATGACCCCTGTGCCTGAAACTGCTGAGAAAGTGATTCCAACATTCTTTTATCACTGTGCTGCTGGACTCTGGTCCAGAAAACAACCACCATTATGACCCACATGGCCAACAGCCCTCTACTGTGGAAGTCCTCACCAGGGCAATCTGGACAACATCTGGGAGACTCCAGACCCCAGGGCCATGAGAGTCAGAGTCAGTTCCCTCCTGGGTCCTGAGGTCACAGTGTCTCTCTTCATCAACCCTCCTGAACCACTTTGCTGCTGCTACTTCTACAACTGCCAGGGACATTAACAGGACTTGTCTGCTCAACACTCCAGTGGAGGGACAGACATAGGACACACATGGTCCATCCAAATCAATGTGTCAGAAGGACCAAAGGTAATGTGTCTCGAGCCTGAACCAGCAGGACTCCCTTGACTTGCCTCTGTTGAAAAGGTCTTCCTCCTTCCTAGTTCATCCTGGGCACTTGGAAGTGGCCCCAGGCCCTCACTGATGACCTCTTCTTCAAGGATTCAGGAGCAGTGTTGCTGGCCCTGCAGCTGTGGGTGAGTCCTCAGACTTTCTTCTGTAGTGGTTACTATTTTTATGCATTACAGGTAAACGTGATATTGGGTTTGGTTTTCATATAATTATTCCAACCTGGAATTTAATCTGCTCCATTTCAGTCCCAGCACTCCTTCCACTCACAAAGAGAATTTGAGGGACACTTAGAGTCCCCCACATTGACACCCAGAGAGAGATGGGTTGGTGCAGCAGGGCTCAGCGGGCCTGGGGGAGCCAGGAAGAGTCTGGGATGTTTAAGTTCAACCACCACTAGAGGAAGAGGTGTCCAGTGGTTTCTCAGCACTGTACCAGAAGTGGGGCCAGAGGGGACAGGGAGGGAGGGCTCACAGGAAGTCCCCATCTCTTTTGACTTGAGGAAGATGGACAAATACAATGAATTTGCCTGTCTACCATCTATAGTTACGATATCAGGCACTATAAGCTCACCTGTGAGACAAGGCAAGAACCTTATGAGGTCAGGTGGTTGGTAGGAGAAACTTCACCTCATCTCCCTCTAAGGGATGACCTGGGTGGTCACTGTGAGCATGTGGTCTGTGGCTTGAGGAGGTGAGTCACTGGGTGTGCCTGTGGGAGGTGTTTCATCTGTGGTGAGGCGGTCTCTCTCTCTGGGCTTCCATGTTGTTTTGTTTTTATGTTTTCATGTATGCTTTTAGTATAAAATATAATTGTGTGCAACATGTTTTATTTTTACAGACTGCATTTTGATTCATTGTACAGAAATGTGGTACAAATCTTGTTTCTATGGTTGTGCACGATGTAGAGTGACACCATTCCTGTAGTCATGTGTGTATATTGGATAATCATGTCTGTCTCATTTCACCATCTTTCATACCCCTGCCTCCTCCCCTCTCATTCCCTCTACATAATCTAAAGTACCTCCATGCTTCTTTCACCCCCACCTCCCACTTCCATTATGTACCATCATCTACTTATCACGGAAAACATTCGACTTTGTTTTATTGTGATTGGTTTATTTCACTTAGCCTTGGGCTTCCATGTTGATGACCAGAGCTGCTTCCCTCCCATACTCCTCTGTCATGATGTCCACTTCACCTTGAGCCTGGGGAATGGTACAGATTGTCTGTGGACTGAGACCTCTGAAACCTCTCCATGCAGGGATCACAGAGGGACACCTGGCTCTGTGCAGGCTCCTGCCTGGGAGTGCTCTGCTCAGGTTGGCCTCAGGGAGGAGAAGCTCCTGTCCTCGTCCAGAACCACCTCCTTGTTCCTGCGCAGGGACCTGCCCAAATTTACCATGAAGGAGTCTGACCCTCGTCAGGAGGAATCCACCATGAACCAGAGGTTGACCGACTACTCCTCTGGGTCCTCACTCTACTTTCCTAACATGTGAGGAGCCTGGATCCATCAGCCCCAGGGAAAGCCATGCAGTGGCTGACCAGTGTTTGGTTCACTCAGCCCTGAAGAGCTTGCTTTCAAACTCCTAGGACACCTGCATCACCACGTGGTCCTCACCATGACCCTGCAGCCCCAGCCCCCATGACTGTACTGGGTGCACAGAGGCACAGTCTGGTGCCTCTTCTATGAGGACTCAGGCTAGCCTGGGCTCTGCCCCTCCCTGGGCTTCCCAAGGGGACAATTTAGAGAAACAGTCCCCTGCCAGCCTCTGTGGCTTCCTCTCCACCCCAGAGCCTCAGAGCCCTGGAATCTGTTCCTCCTTTAATTCTCTGCCACATGTTCCTGGGGAGCTGCACAGGCAGGTGCACTACTGTGCTCTGCATCATGAAGGGCAGCATGCAGGGTGCTGGCCTCTGGCCACATGGATGCACAGGCCACCTGATACAGGGACTCAAACCCACTCAGGGGCAGAACACAATTCACCATCAGCTGTGCCTTCGTTAACCTGCTGGGTAGGAGCAGGAGAGGCAGTGGGGGTCATAGCCCATGCAGGACAGCAGGACAGACACCACTTTGTTGCAGTGAAGAAGAGAAACTGTGTCCCTAGAGGCGCTGAGGACATAACCCATGAGGTGGTGACACATTCAAGTCCCCACCATGGAGCCCTGGTGCAGGAGCTATGCCAACCCAACTCCAGGGATCCCCTGGGATCTGCTCTGATGAGGCTGGTGACCAGGACAGAAGTGGGTGCCCAGAGGAGGCCCAGCCTGGCTCCTGGAAAGAGAAATGTGTGGGCTCCATGTCAGACACACCTCCAACCAACCACATGAGCAATTTGTCAAAAGGTAGTAAAACTGAAACGTGGGAACACAATGATGAGAATCTCCACCTTCCATTTAAGCATGAAAACAGAATTGCCCACAAATTTGGGAAAACCTTTCTGCAATTACTGAGTGACCCAAGTTCAGAGAGTGACCAGGTCAGCACCAGGAGGGACCAGGGAAATCAAGGTGTGTATGTGGAGTGTAGCAGCAGGAAATTATTACCAGCAGGCAGAGGTCATTAAAAGGGAACTTGTGGTCAGGAGAAGAGAGGATCCATGTGGTCCAAGTTGAAAAGCACCTTCAGCCCACGTGGCTCTGAAGAAATGAGATTCAGGAAATATTTGCAAACCAGACACCAACAGCCTGTGCACAGTAGTTAGAAGCCTCCCCACTGAACAGCATGAGAGTTTCACTCTAGCTAATACTGGTGGAGTGTGCAGATATGGTACTTTAGCTCAGGAGCAGGGGTTCTCCTTCATCTGCCACCATGAGAGTTCATATCAAGACCCAGGAGATTCCCCACAGGGTGGAATTTCTCCCTGTGCAGGGCCTGGAGCTGGTCGGTGCTGCTGGGAGTGCAGAGTGGAGCTGCACCTCTCCTCCCAGAGGTGACCTTAACTCAGGCCTCGGAGGAGCTGCCCTCCTGGGCACTGGCTGTGCAGGAGGGAGATCTCAGGCTCACAGAACAATCCTACAGATGGTAGCAACCTGTGGGTCAGAAGGAACAGTCCACAGTCCTCCAATATGGAGAAGATAGGTGAACTTGGAAAGCCCATGATGTGAGCACATTCCAGCCAGAAATGCAGAAAGCAGGGATTCCTGACCCACTAGGGCTGCTCCAGGTCTCCTGGGAGTTCCCAGCTCCATGGCCCCACACCCTCATCCTGGGTCTTGAGCTCACTCAAGGTGACAGGGCATGAACTCACTTTGGCTCTACAGCCAGGTCCAGGTGAGAAGCTCCACATGTTGAAAACTGAAGGTCCTGTGGGCTGGACAGTGTTCTCATGTGTGATCTGTAACCAGCAGAGACCATAAGAGCAGCTCCCTTGAGGATGTTTGGTGTCTGCTCGGACCTTGGGTTTTGTCTTCAGGTCTGGAGTTTTACCTATCATTACAACATAAAATTTGTTCATCAGTTTTGTATCTCTAAAGGAAATACCTGAGACCATCAATACATAAAGAGAAATATTCATTTTGGCTTATGACATCAAAAGCTCCAGTCCATGACCAAATAAGTTGATTGCATTTACACATTTCCTGTGTGTGCCAACCGTCAATGTAGAGAGCCCTCTGTGATAAAAACCATTCATCTCATAGCTAGGAGTCAACAGGAAGGAAGGAAGAGACTGGGTCTCACAATCACCTTGCATGGCATGTCCACAGTTATCAAAATAATTTCCCCAATCCCTATATGCAGGGCAGGCAGGTGTAAGTTCACACTATTGTGCAGCCTCATCTTCCAGAGCAGAGCCCAGGGTTCCAGAGAGTTCATACACACACACGTATACACACACACACACACACACACACACACACAAACACACACACATTAGGAACTCCCAGGGATCTCTCTCACACACACATACACACACACACACATATTAGGACCTCACAGAGACCCACACATACCTCACACAAACACATGGACACACACACACACACATAATGACTTCCCAGAAACATGAACACACACACACACACACATACACATACACACACACACACACACACACCTGAAATGGAAACCTGTGTTTGTGGCTCATCCTCCCACAGAGCATCCTTAGCTGTCATCATAGGATCCTCCATTGACAACATGGTTCTCCTGGTGACTGCACACCTGCCCTCCTCCATTTGCCACATCTCCACCTGCTCTCTCCCTGATGAGCTCTCTACACCCTGGTCAGTCATTGCCTGAGGTTTCTCTGGGCAGGTAGCATCCTGCATGTGGGAGTGGGGTCCACAGGATCCTCCTGCTGCTCTGCTCCACACCAAGGCCCATGGCAGGGTCTGGAGTCAGTCTGGGTGTCTGCAAGGCAGTGGGACTTCTCCTGGCTCCTGGGTGGTAGGGAGCTCAATGTTACTCACATCTCACAACCGAGAACCCAAATGCCAGTTCTGATGAGACTCAGGGACTCTAGTGCTCGCCATAATCCTTGTCTCAGATCATCCCACAAAATGAATTTTCTGTGAATCTCCTCAATAACCTGGAAACCCACAGCACACCTGATCTCAGTGTGCACAGACAACACTGCTCACTCCTCACACATGTGTCACTTGTACTGGGAGTGAGTGACCTGAGCATGGACCTTGGAAGGAGCAGGGTGACCACAGAGGAGGAAGGACCAGGAAAAGGGAAAAGTCACACACCTGTGGGAGCTGGTACCCAGCTCTGTCCATCCTGAGGTCCTTGAAGACGAGGCCAAACCAGGCCTGATCTGTGACTCTATCCAGCCATTCTCTGAGCAGGACACTTGGGGATCTAGGTGTCCAACGCATGGGGAAAAGTGGCAGGAACCATTCTTGGGATGCCAAGGCATTGTGGCAGGTGCACACATATTCACAATTATGAAGCAGACAGTCCTCCACCTGTGGGTTCTCCAGAAACCAGAGCCTCAACCAAGGCTGCTGACCTCTGACTGATGGCTTGCGACAGGCTCAACCAGTCTATCCATCACCTGTCTATCATCTTTCTATCTTCTATCACTTTCATTTCTTACCTGCCTTTCTCTTCTCTCCATATGTTTGTGTCTGTGTGTATAATCAAACACAGGTCCATCAGCTGCACGTCACACTGCACACCTGCAAACACAGAGGCAGCCTGGTCATGACACTCACTCATCCACTCTTTCTCTCACTCCTGTCCACTCACACACTCAGGATCTCTGTTCTCCATTAATCACCTTTGAAAACAGCCACAAGGAAACCCCAGCTGAGCACACACTCCGTGGTGAGCAGCCTGTGTTGAGTCCTGACCACTGAGTGGGAGGAGCTGGAGTCCAGGGCTGGGCTCCTGTGCAGAGCTGCAGGGTGAGGGTGGGCTGGTTTTCATGAGCAGAGGGAGGCCCTATTTGCATGTTCTCCTGCTATATAGGAAAGGTTTTGAATATAGGACCAGTGTTCCCCTAGCCTTAGGGATGTCTTATTCCATCTGTCTATGTGTCCTTGTATCCATCCTATGTGAATATCCCTCCTGCTGCCTGCCATTATCATCCTTTATCTCATGTCCACCATGTTCCCAGGATCTTCCATTGTTCTTCATCACCACTGACATCCACTTCATTTCTGCAGCAGCTCCTATTTGAATTTTCCAGCTGTGTCCATGTAACCCATATCTCAGCTCAGCCCAAGGCTACTGCTGATGGGACTGGGTGAGTGTCCTTTCGCCTGGAGCCTCTCACTGTCCAGTGCACTCCAAAGTTGAGTGTCATGGGACTCTCAAGCCAGCCTGCTGTAGAGTTTTTAAAGTGGACACTTGTATGTCTGTCATTTGAAATGTGAGAAACTGCTGCTGTGAGGTTGACATTAAATTATAAGTCCCCTTTGACTCCAGCTCCATCACAGGTCAGCCAACACACTATTCTTACTATTATGCTATTTCTATTTGTCATTTCCTATGGTCTTACTTACATTCTATTAGTGCATTAAGATTACACCCTACTGGGGTTCATGTGACATCAGCCTGCATACACAGACATGATTTACCTCTCAGGCGGCAGCCCTTCCCTCTTCCCTCCACTCTTTCCTTCTTTGGTTCCCTCTTCCTCTTCTCTAGCAATCTTCCTTCTATTTATTTATGGTTTACTTTTTCTTTTTAGTTCCACTCAGTTTCTGAGTTTGGGCCACATGCAGAGCTGGATTCCCCCATCGGACCACCTCTCCTGGAGGGGTGTGGTAACTGCTTGTCTCTTTCACAATGGCTGTTCTGTACCCAAGGATGAGGGTGTGTTCTGTGAGGGCAACTGACCAGTTCCTCCAACTGCATCATTTATAGAGGGATCTGGCTTGAATCCCCTCTCCTTCTGGAAATTCCTGACCCTGTGTTTTGCTTTGGGGTTTGTCCTCCAATCTTCCTCAGACCCAGGTCAACAGCCCTGTCCATCACATTCTGATGGAAGTGCCCCTTGCTCTCCTCCTCTGTTAGAACTCCAGCCAGGACCCAGTCTCTCTTCTGCTCCCACAGTGGGGCAGGGCCTGGGCTACAAGGCCCCAATGAAGAGTGTTGTCTAAGTGGCTGTCCACCTTGGATATTCAAAGCAAGTGCTCCTAGTGCAGGAGAACGAAAGGAGGGGAGAATGGAAGAAATTTTGAAGTCATTTCTGGAAAACATGTGCATTGAGGATTTCCATGCCTGCTCTTTGAGTCCCTTCAAGCTGCCAGCCCTTCCCTAGCTCTGGCATCTCTGCTGGGAAGTTCAAGCACCTGTCTTGGTGTTGCAGGTCCTCTCCAGGCAGGGACCCTGGGCTTTCTCCTAGTCAGAATAGCCCCGTTTATCTGAGTTAAATACCTGCCTCAGTCGGGTTCTGTTGGTTCCCCTGTTTCCCAAGCCTGGTGCACACAGTTCTCCGGCTGAGGGAGGACTTGGCCTGCCCCTTGGTCCACAGTACACCTCACCCCACTGCCTTCTGTCACCTGTTCTAAATATTTTCTGTGCTGAGGGCCCATGTTTTCAACTTCCTTCTGAACATCAGCTCACTGAGCTGGCACCTGACCTGATTGTTGCCCTACTTCAGTTTGCTGCTGCAACCAGCTGACCTATTTCACTCCTGGGAGCCACTGCAGCTCCACAAGTGACCACACTCTTGGCAGAACAGTGCTGGTGATGGACAGCAACAGTCTGCACCAGCCTCCCCTACCATGCACAGGAGCCTTCTCACACCAGTCGGTTGTTTCCCTGGATACTTAATGTCAGTAAGAAATGAGGTGATGAAATCCCCTGAAAATTGATCGGGTGAAAGGAATATCAGAATCAAGAATGGCTTGTTGAGGTTCACATATGAGGTGTCTCAAAAGTTCATGTATGAGACAAATCAAGAGAGTTCAGAGGTGAGAAGAATGGATTATGCAAGCTCTAATCTAATGTGGGTTAATCCACTGTCCTAGATTGAAATGCAGCAACTGTGGGCAGGTGGACTGTGGGTGGAGGAGGAGCTTCACTGGGGTGTGCCTTTGAGGTCACAGTGTCCCTGATGAGCAAAGCTCTCCTGTTTCCTGGTGCCCACCTCCTGAGCTGCTTGCCTCCTTCACTTCCTTCTGCCATGATGTTCTGTCTCACTGGCCCAGAGCTAAGAACTTGCCCACCTTGCACTTCACCTATGAAATCACAGGAAAATGGAAGCTTTTCCTCTTCTAGGTTGCACTTCTCTAGACCTTAGGCACAGTGGACAAGAACTGTCCACTGATAAATTTTTAATAGAAGCATCTCAAGACCATATCATGTGTCCAACAGCTTCATTTGATTTTTTTCACAACATAGTGGTGAATGGTCAAAGCAAATGAAGCCCGGGCCATTGAAGACCACTGGCTCTCACCAGGGTCAGGCTCCCAAGAGCTCTCTCTCACATGCCAGGCCCTGGGTGACTTTCACATTTTCATCTCTGCCTCTGAGCTCGTGAAGCTTGGGCCTTGCTGATTCCTGGGATCCCAAGACCAACTTCCATCCTCTGGGTGCAAACTCTGGACTGCTCTCTGTGGAGCTGCTGGCCACACCCTCCTGGCTACAACTCCAGGGCAGCACCACAAATGTGCTGCTCTCCTGGTCAAACTGCAAAGCCCCAGCTCTCCTGCACTGCTCTTTCAACCCCTCCCTGTCCTGCACATGGCTGACATCAGTCAGGAGATCACAGGCCAGGGCATCCCTGTGCCCTTGAGAGAGTCCCCACCCCCAGTCTGCTCCAGCATGAGTGAGCTCAGCTCCCACCAAGGATCATGCACACAATGGGCTCTGATGATGTCACCTGGTGTGTCCATCTGTAAGCAAGAGGAGAGGTAGGGGAGCAGTGATGTCCAGGATGAAAGCAAAACTCAAGTACTCGACTATTGCAAGATATGAGCTCTTGGACAAAGGGAACTCCCAATCTTGCATCTGTGTGTAATTCCACAATTTAATAAAGGAGTAAACACCGAGCACTCTGCCATGATTTTGTGCATATATAAAATAACATAATGAATGATAAATGCAAAACAGATAAAATACATTTAATAAATATTACATTCCAGAAAGTTACAATGTCCACCGGTCTGCCCCATGACATTCCCATCTGCTCTTAGTGATGCCCTACCTGGGCCTCCACCCAGAGCTGCCATATACAAATAGGGCCTCCCTCTGCTCATGAAAACCAACCCACCCTGCAACTCTGCAGAGGAGCCCAGCCCTGTACTCCTAGCTCCTCCCATTAAGTGGTCAGCCCTGATCTCAGGCAAATGACCTTCACTATGTAGTGACCCAAGCTCTTGTTCCACAGTGGACAGGAGCAGCGCTTTCACCCACCACAGCCATGGACAGCACCAGGCTCCTACCAGCAACAGGCTGAGCAGACAGAGCTGCCCTGCATGCAGCATCCACCACACAGCAATGTGCTCTTGGCTCAGTGCCCTCAGCAGCCTCTGCAGGCACCTCACCTGATGCCTCAGAAAGTGCCTGCAGCTTAAGTTGGCAGGAGACATGCACAGTAGCTTCCTCAGGACAGGGGAAGAAGAGAGGATGAGCAAGGTGAAGAAAGCCACCACCTGTCCAGGTGGGCATGGAATCTAGGAAAAGATCCAGGAGGACTGACTCTTGTGAGGACAGACAGGCACAGGGAGCCACCTGAGGGTGTGGAGGGAGCAGAGGCCATGCTCAGCATGCACCTCTGCAGCAGCAGTGCTCACAGTGAGGGACCCACATCAATGGGCCACTGCAGTCCAAGCTGGCAGCACAGGAGGACAGCCAGGTCCACATTTCCCGGTACACACACCCCTCAGGGTCCCAGGTGCAGGAGTTTGTGTCCAGCAGCCTCTGCATGCTGGGCCTCCTGGTGGACTCCCACCACTTCATGAACTCCCACATGCACAGTTCAGGGCCTGGGAAATCAGCAGCTGGGGATAAACCTGCACAGGACTATGGAGTTCCCAGGAGCCTCTGCTCTCCTGCTTCCAAGTATCTGCAGGGAACATTCTGGTTTTCAGAAAGATCGTGGCTGTAGGAGAAAGTTTGCCTGTTCCTTATCACTGTGGCCTTAGGTGAGGCTTTGCCACCAACTGCTCCATCTACTCATGCTGAGTTCATTTAAAACCTCCCCATATGGATGAGGTGAAGCACTTCACCATGTGCACGATTCCTCTGTGTGTTGCTCAAGTTTACAGGAAAAATAACAACCTGCATTTCTAAATCTGTTAACGCAGCTCCCTGGGAAAGCACAGAGAAAACACCACTCACATTCCCTCACATATGGTCGTCATCCTGCCTTGAATTCCTGACAGGGAGCACATGACATTGTGCTGGGTGAGGACAGGGAGCTGGGCTGCTTTGTCCTCTGGACCACTGCAGTTCCCAGAGCTGAGCATGGGCCAGAGAGTGGGGTCCTCACAGGGTGCAGGTCTGCAGGGCAGGGCCTCCCCTCTCAGCACATGTGATTTCCACAGGAGGCCAGGGGAAGGGGACATGGGCTGCCCCAGCACCCACAGGCTCTGCACCTGTCATGGCCCTGCTCCTGGTCTCATCTCAGTTATGATGGACACAGGCAGGCTGCAGAGCTGGAAGGGAATCTCCAGTGCAGACTGCAGACACCTGTTGCATTATCAGGCCCTGGCAGGGACTGTTTCAACCATGCTGCTTGACAAGGTCTGAACATGGGGAAGGGCTTGGCAAGGCAACCATTCCAGGAAACTGCCGCTGCCACCTCTCCTAGAAATTGGGTGATTTCTTGTAATTTCCTTACTTATAACTATGCAACTACAAATCGTATTTCCTGGATTGGTGTGATAAGAATTTAGCCTCAATGAGTCTGTGGAGTTTGGGGGAGGATGAGGAATGCTTTAAAAAATGTACCAATATCGCACATAAGTTTAAAAGTACAGAGTTTTAGTAGTTCTTCAGAAAACTACAGTTTCAGGAATTGCTTGCTCCTATGCTGACCACACCTGCCCCAGTTAATGCTTTACCAGTAAACAGCCTAACAAATGGAACAGGAGATGTATTGTCCCCACAGTACTAAGGCCACCCTACTCAGCCTACAGGATTGGGGACATTTATGGTATCCTCCTAGAGGGAAACAAACAAGTAAGTATAAGGACCCACCTCCTACATATCCACCTCTTCCCTATATAGGAGTGTACAATGAAAATGGTGAATGAATAATTAATACTAAAGGTAAATGGACCAATGTCCAATATATGTCCTTCCTTCAATTTTTGGACATCAAGGACCACCCTGGAAATGTAGGACTAAAGAACAAAGAAGCAGCTTACAAAAACAACTAGAATAATATTATCTTGAGATCAAATGCCCTCATTACATGTTAACTGGTTATGAGTATTTTATGCTGTGCAGCCTCTGGATTTAATTTCTGTAGCCATGTAACGCACTGGATCCCCCAGGCCCCAGAGAATGGACTAGAGTGTATGTCAGTCATTACTAAGTACAGTACTACCATTAATTATGGTGGCTCTGTGAAAGGCAGATTCTCCATCTCCAGAGACAACTCCAAAGTATGCTGTATCGGCAAATGAGCAGCCTGAGAATAGAGGACACGGCCACCTAT
The DNA here is from genome assembly GCF_902686455.1 of Sciurus vulgaris. Taxonomy (NCBI): domain Eukaryota; kingdom Metazoa; phylum Chordata; class Mammalia; order Rodentia; family Sciuridae; genus Sciurus; species Sciurus vulgaris. Next base: position 157,449 of record NC_136462.1, read on the forward strand.
TACTGTGCAGAGACACAGTGAGGGGACCTCAGTGAGCCCAGACACATAACTCCCTGCAGGGTGCCCAGGTCCAGCAGGGAGCTCATGTCAGCTCAGGAGCAGGTACAGAGCAGGTTGAGGGCTGCTTTCCCTTTTCTGGGGCCTTTCCATGAAGCAGTTTTCTAGCGGACCTCTCTGTGCACATTTTGTGTACTAATTGCAGACGTCTCTGAAGAGAACTATGTGGTTTTAATTATACTTCCTTTTTAATTAGTGCCTCGTTTTTAAAAATAATATCAATTTGGTGTAATGGTGCAGTCTTGGAGTATGACCTCCTCCACTTCTGTCCCTGCCATTTCCCTCTCCACCCTCTTTACCTCTCCTCTTGTGCTTTTCTCCTTCTTTTTATGGCTTTGTTTACTTAGTGCTTCTTAGAGAACATAAGGGGACACTCACTGAGGCACCTCCCACAGGTACACAGGGGAGTTTGGTCAATTTCTTTCCTCTTCCCCTCCCTTCTTCTGCACCTCTGACCTCACCCGCAGTCCCCTTCTCTACTCTGAGATCCACCTTCTAGTTCAAGAGGATGCATCCCAGATCTTTTTTCCTTTTCTGGTCTAGAATTTGCTTTTGGTAGCAAACACTTGGCAACTCACCCTCTGAACCTGGCTTATTAAACTCAACATGACATTCTACAGTTCCATCCATTGACCAGCAGAGGCCCTAAGTTCACTCTTCCTTCTGGTTGAGTGAAACTCTGTTCTGTATGTACACCACTTATCCATTCATCTGTTGATGGAAATTTTAGAACATTTTGAAATATAGCTGTAGTGAGAAGCACTGCCGTAAACACTGATGAGCTATATAGCCATGGTGTGCTGAGTTAACTTCTATGTGATCAATACTGAGGAATGGGATGTCTGGGTCACAGGGTGGTCCACTCGGATCTGAATTCTGCTTTCTAGAATGACAGCTGTAATGTGAAGTCCCACCAACATTACATCTGACAACCTTCCAGCGCCCCCTAAACCAACTGCTCTCCTGTCCCAGGTAAAGTTCCACTTGAGATCAAGTGAGGGACACATCTCAGGAGCACTAAGGTCTGGGCACCCTGGCCTCAGCCTCTCCAGATATAAGAAGAGCCTCAGCCGCATGCAAATTCCTCCTCCTGCTCTGGGTTCAAAAGCCCTCTGGGCTGTGGGAGCTCACAGCTCTCTGCTCACACAGGGCTGAGCTCTCTGGGAAGGCAGGTGTGGTCTAGAAGATGAGGCTGCTAGGTCTTCTGCTATGCCTGGTCACAGCTCCCCAAGGTGAGTGTCCCCAGTGTCAGAGCTGGGTCCATGGGAGGTTGTGACTGAGGTGACTGACAGGGTCTCTCTGTCCTTGTCCCCAGGTGTCCTGTGCCAGGTGCAGCTGCAGGAGTCAGGACCTGGCCTGGTGAAGCCCTCGCAGACCCTGTCCCTCACTTGTGCTGTGGCTGGTTACTCCATCTCTAGTGGTTACTGCTGGCACTGGATCCGTCAGCCCCCAGGGAAGGGGCTGGAGTGGATAGGGTACATATGTAGTGGTGGTAGCACTAACTACAGCCCATCCCTCAAGAGCAGAGTGTCCATCTCCAGAGACACGTCCAAGAACCAGTTCTCCCTGCAGCTGAGCTCCCTGACCACCCAGGACACGGCCACCTATTACTGTGCCAGAGACACAGTGAGGGGACCTCAGTGTGAGCCCAGACACAAACCTTCCTGCAGGGCGCCAGGGCCAGCAGGGGGCGCCCAGCACACAGGGAGCTCAGGGTCACTCAGAAGCAGGTGCAAAAGGAGGAGAGAGCAGTTCACCTGGTTCCTGAGGTTCCTCCCCAGCCAGCACCTGTCCTGAAAGTCCACTCCAGTCTGGGTGAGGATGAGCTTTGGCAATTTGTATATCCCAGATTGTCCTAATCTGGTTCTGGTTCATGCCGTGCAATTATATCACTCCATGTGTTTTCACAATCTGTGTTGAGAGCTACAGCACTGAATTCATGTAAAATTTCATGTTACCAAGTGAGAGTGCAGTTTCATATTTTTTATCATTTTAATTCTCTAATTGTGACTTATAATTATGTAAGTTTGTGTTGTTCACTTTGACATATTCACAGTCTCATAAACATAACTTTATAGTAGAGAAGTTGCTTCCTGCCTCTCTTGTCTTCCTTAAAATTTTTCTATATGGCATCATCTCTTCAATTCTTTTTCTATTTTTCTTCATATTAAAAGAAAAAACCTGGTTTTCCTTTGTTGTATGCCTCTGATGACCAGAGAAATACCCGAATGACAATCAAACATAGACAGCTTGTGGTATTTTAGTGAAAAAGATGGATGTTGCACCTGAATAAAGACAGAATTGTCCCAGGGGCTCACTTTCCCCAGTGGTTCATTTTCTGCCTCCTCTGCCTCATCCTCATGTTCAGAGGTGGATGGACGGACGCAAAGCTCAGAAGTCGCTTCCTGTCTCATTCATCTGAATTCCTCTACCTACCATCATCTTCTCAACTTATATTCTGCTTTACTTCCTACAGAGTAAAAATGCAATGATTTCTTTTGCTGAACGTCTCTGATGTCTTTAATAATATGTGCCTAAAAACATACTCATTTTTTTTGTGCATCAAGTTGAATAAAATAGATATTGCATTGTCATTCAAAGGGCATTTTGTCAGTGGATTATTTACCCAGTGGTTTATTTTCTGTCCCCTTTGCCTCAATGAAACCTCAGGACTTGCTCTGGGGGCCTCACTCAGCCCCTTCCTGAACCCTGCTGGGTCCACTTTACCTAACAAGACTACCCTACTTACAGTCTGTATTTGATTTCTTAAGACTGCTTCTCTGATTATAACATTTGCACCTAGGTAAGTAAATTAGATTTAGGTATTTTACAGTTGAAAACACCTTGAAGGACCTGACTAAGCAGTGATGTATTGTATGTTTTCTTCCACACGTGAAAGTATTCTTGATCATCAACATCGCTAAGAACGTCAGCCTCTCTCTCCATCAGACACACAGCTGGCCATTCCAGCTGTATTTTCATAGTCACACTGAAACCTAGTCCTTGTGAGGCAGAGGACAGCACCCTGACACATGGGTGAGGGGGCCATGATGGACCCAGGTTGTGCACACCAGCTGCCCATCACCTGTTCCCCCTTGGTGTTGGGAGCCCCCAGCTGCTGGGCTGCAGTCACTGTGAAGCACAGCCTGGCTGTGGCCACAGATGCATGTGAGCTGCAGGGCACCAGGACAAGGCCCTCTGCACATGGTCCTCACCACCCACCCCACCCTCACCCTCCCTGCACCTTCCCATCTCCAGGGGCCACTGGTCCTCTCTCTGTCCAGGAGGCTGATGCAGTAGTTTCCCCACATGAGTGCTGGTGTGGTGATGGCCTCCCTCTTCCTGACTTAGGTCAGCTAGGCCCATGTGCTCCAGGTCCATGCCCATGGCCAGGAGGGACAGGATGCCATTTTTTTCTGGATAAGGTTCATTCCTCTTCTTTGGACAGCATATTTTTCACATCTGCATTAAGGGACAACGTGGTGATCATGAAAAGTGCTTCAACACTCCTGGAACCTGACTTAAGGACAGGCCTCCTGGACTCCACCTCCCAACTCCTGTGCACACTTGGCAGAAGTCCTGTCCCAAGCCTCAAGCTGTCCCACCCATGTCTCTGCTGACCTCAGGCCACGCTGCACAGAGTGGGTCTCCTGACTGCTGCTCTGCATGCTGGCCCTGCTGCTGGTAGAATTACAACACTGAGAACCTAGGAGCACCCTACACACAGGCTCCTCTAGCCATTTCCCTGGGGGACTCTGTGTAAGTGACACACCAGAGACAAAGCTGTGCCTGAGCCCTGGGACTACGTTTGAGCCCAGGTCATTCTCTGAAATACAGAAGGAAGAAAATTCAGCTCCCCAGCTTGGGAAGCCTGGGTGCCTGCAGAGTTAGCGCCATGGGTGCTTCCAAATTTGCTGCTGGTGCAACAATTCCAGCATCCATATCAAAGCTGGCACAGAACAACAATTTACCCATTTCCAGAGCGGCATCCTCATCTTTAGATGGTTACTATGACCACCACAGGCCCAGCACCTGTGTGTGCTGAGGCTAGCCTGTGCTGCTCTGAGCAGCTCCTGAGGCTGATGGTTCACAATGTGATGGCTGGATTGCAGCAGTTCTGGAGACCAGGATGCAAACATCAAGGTGCTGCTCCTGACCAGGCCTTCCTGAGGTGGCACCATCACATGGCAGGAAGGCAGGAGGCAAAGAGAGCCAGGTGGGCTGGAACACCTGAGTGAAGACCCTTGCTCCATGCACAAGACCAGCTTCCTCCAGGACTGCAGAGCTCATGAGCATAGCGAGCCCTGGATCACAGATGAGAGATTGCGTGGGTGAATGGATGGATGGATGGATGGATGGATGGATGGATGGAAAGGTAGAAAGACAGGTTCATAAATAGACAGATACATACATACATACATACATATGTACATACGTACATAGATGATAGATGTTAGGTTTAGGATAGACGACAAAGACACACAGATAGAATCCATTATTCTCATTAGCCCAAGGTCAGGGGAACACTGACCACATTTTCACATTCTCTGATCTTCACTACTTGTCACCTTCCATTGGTCTCCTTCACCATATTCCTGGACCTGAGGAGGAGGATGCTGGGCGTGGAGAACAGGAACCATGGAGAGGGCTGAATTCTCCCAGAGCTGCAGAAGAAGCTGCAGAAGAAGCTTCAGAAGAAGCCCCATGGCCAGTGGCTGCCCTGTCTTCATCTCACTCTGAGGGACACATGACCCAACAATGGCCAAATCACCATGGAAACACAGCTGGAGCCTGGCTCTGACTGCACTAGCAGGGGCTGTGTCTCTGTCACTGCATCTAACATGGGAGAGACCATGATGGCCACCACCTGTGACAATGGCCAGGTGAACAAGGGTCAGGTCTACAGTGCTGGGACTGAGGGCCACTCCACAGGCCACAAGAGCTTAGACAGTCTGGCCTTGTTGTGAGAGATTCCAAAGGACAGGAGGAACATGGTAACCATGTGGAGGGAGAACATTGAGGGCCAGGTGCAGTTGTGGGAATTGAGCCTGACCCTCAATACAGCACTGGTTCCGTGGGGACACTGACTGGTCCTTCTCCCTTGTGAGGGGGCTTCACATGGCCCGGTGTGCATTCAGGTCATGACAATTGAAAGTGAAGACACAGGCTGGAGTTCTCCCTGCCCACACCTGGGCCCTGTGCCCATCACACATGGCAGTGGCATGTGGACCAGATGGTTCTGTGCAAGCTGGATACTCTGAGCTGAAGGAGGCCTCACAGGGAGGCAAAGCCTCCCCACTGTAGGTGCCTCTGAGGTCCACGGCTGGATGCATCCCTGGAGAGCAGGGAGCAGCAGAGTGGATTAGATACACAGTGCATTTCCAATGTAGGACAGGTTCTGAGGACTCACCAGGTGTGTGCACCTGGGAACTGGAGGAGGGTCAAGGGATCAGTCATGTCCAGGGTGAGATCAAAGTCCAATGATCAGTCACACTTGAGCTCACAGACAGTGACCCCCCACTTATGCTGCTCTGTGTGATTTTACATCCGACCACGAAGTGACCTATGCTCCCGCCATCATGTTTATATTAAGTGCATAGAAATAAGGACCAGTAGGATCAAAACAGTCATTATCCACATATCAGGGAAAATATTTGATCTTTGGTTTTTTGGGATTGATTCATTTCATTTAGTGTGACATTCTTCAATTCCATCCATTTACCTGCACATGCCATAATATTATTCTTCTTTATAACTGAATAATATTTCACCGGGTGTAAATAACAAGTTTCTCAGATTACATAGAGGGAAATCAGAGGGAGGAGGGAACAGGGGTGTGAAAGATGATGGGATGAGACAGACATCATTACCCTATATACATGTATTGTTACACCAGTGGTGTAACTCTACATCATACACATACATGGAACTGAAAAGTGGTACCCCAATTGCATAAAATGAATCAACATGCAGTCTGTAAAAATAAAAATAAAAAAGTAAAGGATCAAAAGAAAAGAAACTCTGCCTTCTAAATGCTGTTCTGTCCACCATAGTGACTCATAGCACATACATCTGCTATCACTTCTGCTCTACCTGGATCTCCACCCAGAGCTGCTATATAGCACAAGAACATGCAAATAGGGCCTCCCTCTGCTCATGAAAACCAGCCACCCTGACCCTGCAGCTCTGCACAGGAGCCCAGCCCTGGACTCCAGCTCATCCCACTCAGTGGTCAGGACTCAACACAGGCAGCTCACCATGGACAGTATGCTCAGCTGGGTTTTCCTTGTGGTTGTTTTCAAAGGTGATTAATGGAGAGCAGAGATCCTGAGTGTGTGAGTGGACAGGAGTGAGAGAAAGAGTGGATGAGTGAGTGTCCTGACCAGGCTGCCTCTGTGTTTGCAGGTGTGCAGTGTGAGGTGCAGCTGATGGAGTCTTGGGGAGGCCTGGTGCAGCCTGGGGGATCCCTGCGACTCTCCTGTGCAGCCTCTGGATTCACCTTCAGTGACTACTGGATGAGCTGGGTCCACCAGGCTACAGGGAAGGGGCTGGAGTGGGTTGCTCTTACAAGAAACAAAGCTAATAGTTACACCACTGAATATGGAGCATCTGTAAAAGGCCGGTTCACCATCTCCAGAGACGACACAAAAAATATGCTCTACCTGCAAATGAGCAGCCTGAGAGCCAAGGACACGGCCATCTATTACTGTACTGCACACAGTGAGGGGACCTCAGTGTGAGCCCAGGCACAAACCTCCCTGCAGGGCACCAGGGCCAGCAGGGGGCGCTCAGCACACAGGGAGCTCAGGGTCACCCAGGAGCAGGTGCAGATTCACCTTAAGTGACTATGGGATGCACTGGGTCCACCAGGCTCCAGGGAAGGGCCTGGAGTGGGTTGAAAAAATTAACTACGGTGGCGATAGCACCTACTACCCAGAGTCAATGAAGGGCGGATTTACCATCTCCAGAGACAACTCCAAGTACAAGCTGCTCCTGAAAATGAGAACTGAATATATGGCCGCCTATTATTGTGCTAGAAATACTGAGGGGACCTCAGTGTAAGCCCAGAGAGAAAACTCCCTGCACAGGGCCCAAGGCCAGCAGGGGGCACTCAGCACACAGGGATCTCAGGGAGAGCCCAGGAGCAGGTGCAGAGCTGGTTGGGGTTGGTTTCCTGAATCTGGGAGCCTCTCCATGTACCATGCTTCCTAGGGGATCTCTGTGGACTTATGGTGTATGTCAGTTTTTAATGACTTTGAAGATAAATGTTCTGAGATTTTTTGCATATAATTCCTTTTTAAAATTGGTGCATCATATTTATTATTGGAATTCATTTGACATATTAATATGCAGTCATTAAATATAAAATTGTTTTTCTGTCCCCAGTTACTCCACTTTCTTTCCCCTCTTCCCTTCATTTTCATTTCCTGTATTAATCTTCCTTTTGTTTTTATTGTTTCCTATAAATAAACACTGATATAAATAGGAAAACCTTACATCCCTCCATGTGCAGGATGCACACGTGGTTACAGCTGGCCATTCACATCTGCTCAGTCCCCTCCATGGTTTCTCCCTTTTCCTCTCCCTCCTCCCTCACCCTTAGTCTCCTTCCTTTTCTCCATTCATCTTCTATTTTCTTAGGATTCCAACTGCCTTTATTTTCCTTATTTGCTGTGATTACCACATAGGACAGAAAGCACTGAACCCTGACTCTCTGAGCTGTTCTTATTTATCTTGTCCTAAAGCTCTCCAGCTCCTTCCACTCACCATAATTTCACTCTTGCTAATGTCTGAGTGGGGCTGCATTTAGGATATAATCCACGTTTTCTTTACTCGTTCATTATCAATGGGCATGTGGGCTGGTTCCACAGCCTGGCTCTTGAGAAGTGCACTGTACAAACACTGAAGTGGCTGTGTCACTCTGGTGAGCTGGCTTTAGGTCTTTGGGATAAATACCAAGGAAAAGCTCAGCTGGGTCCATCCTGGTTCATCCCTGTTCTTCTGAGGGGTCTCCACACTGCCTTCCTCATGGTTGTCCTCATCTGCAGTCCCACCAACAGAGTGTGAGTGCACCTTCCCACGGTTTCTCCAGCCTCATTATTGTTTATGTTCTTGATAGCTGCCATTCAGATGGAAGTGATAAGGAACTTCATGGTCATTTTCATTGACATTTCCCTAATTGTTAGAAATATGAACATATTTTCAAATAGTTGTTGGTTTTTGAGGCTGAGCTGGGAGGATGAGGCAGGAGGACCATGAGTTCAAATCCAGTCTCAGCAATGGGGAGGTGCTAAGCAACTCACTGAGACCCTGTCTCTGAATAAATAAAAAATGGGCTGAACAACAACAAAAACCCCACAAATATTTGTTCATCATTTGCATTTCTGCTTTTGAGAAGTATTTGTTCAGGTCTTTCAACATCTGTTAACTGGATTATTTCTTTGGGAGGTTAAGGTTTGGGTTCTTTATATATTCTGGGTATCTATCCCATGTTTGAGGAGCAGGACAGAAGTATTCACCTGACCTCTAGGCTCTCTTTCTCCAGAACACTTCCTTTTCTCCTGTGATGTGTGGAAGCTCCTGAAGTTCTTGCCACCCACTGACTGATTCTTTATTATTATTATTATATTTACTACAGACTGCACTGTGATTCATTGTACACAAATGGGGTACATCATTTCATTTCTATGGTTGTACACAATGTAGATTCATACCATTTGTGTAATCATACATATACATAGGGTAAAGATGTCTGTCTCATACCACCATTTTTCATACACCCTCCCTCTCATTGCCTTCTACATATTCTAAATTTCCCCCATTATTCTCTCATTGTCTACCCCCACTCTCATTATATATCATTCTCCACTTATCAAGGAAAACATTCGGCCTTTGGTTTTTTGAGCTTGGCTTATTTCACTTAGCATGATAGTCTCCAATTCCATCCATTTATTTGCAAATGACACAATATAATTCTTTTCTATGGCTGAATAGTATTTCATTGTGTATATATAGCAGGGTTTCTTTATCCATTCATCTGTTAAAGGGCATCTAGGTTGGTTCCACAATCTAGCTATTGTGAACTGAGCTGCTATAAACATTGATGTGACTGTGTTACTGTAGTTTGCTTATTTTAGGTCCTTTGGGTATAAACCGAGGAGTGGGATAACTGGGTCAAAAGGTGGGTCCATTCCAAGTGTTCTTAGGATTCTCCATACTGCTTTCCAGAGTGGCTGCACCAATTTGCAACTCCACCAGCAATTTAAAAGTGTGCCTTTTTCTCCACATCCATGCCAACATCCATTATCATTTGTGTTCTTGATAATAGCCATTCTAATTGGAGTAAGATGAAATCTTAGAGTTGTTTTAATTTGCATTTCTCTAATTACTAGAGATGTTGGACACTTTTTCATATATTTATTAATTGCCTGTGTGTATTCTTCTGTCAAGTGTCTGTCCAGTTCCTTGGCACATTTATAGATGGGGTTCTTTGTATTTTTGTTGTAAAGTTTTGTGAGTTCTTTATAAATTTTGGAGATAAGTGCTCTATCTGAAGTGTGTGTGGAAAAGATTTTCTCCCACTCTGTAGGCTCTCTTCACATTCTTGATTGTATCCTTTGCTGAGAAAAAGCTTTTTAGTTTGAGTCCATCCCATGTATTGATTCTTGCTTTGATTATTTTGTGCTTTGGGAGTCTAGTTGAGGAAGTCTGATCCTAAGCCCACATAATGAAGATTCGGGCCTACTTTGTCTTCTATTAGGTGCAGGGTCTGTGGTCTAATTTCTATGTCTTTGATCCATTTTGAGTTGAGTTTTGTGCAGGGTGAGAGATAGAGTTTTAATTTCATCTTACTGCATATGGATTTCCAGTTTTGCCAGCACCATTTGTTGAACAGGCTATCTTTTCTCCATTGTATGTTTTTTTTCCTTTGTCTAGCATGAGGTGACTCTATTTTTGTGGGTTTTGTCTCTGTGTCTTCTATTCTGTACCATTGGTCTGCCTGTCTATTTTGGTGCCAATACCATGCTGTTTTTGTTACTAGTGCTCTGTAGTATAATTTAATGTCTGGTATTGTAATACCTCCTGTTTCACTTTTACTATTCAGAATTGTTTTGCCAATTCAAGGTCTCTTGTTCATCCAGATGAAGTTTATGATTGCCTTCTCCATTTCTATGAGGAATGTCATTGGGATGTTAATTGGAATTACATTGAATCTGTATCGGTAGAATGGCCATTTTGACAATGTTAATTCTGCCTATCCAAGAACGTGGGAGATCTTTCCATCTTCTAAACTTTTCTTCAATTTTTTCCTTTAGTATTCTGAAGTTTTCATTGTAGAGGTCTTTCACCTCTTTTGTAGATTAATTTCCAAGTATTTTATATTTTGGGGGGCTACTCTGAATGGATTGGTTTTCCTAATTTCTCTTCCAGTGGATTCATCACTTATGAATAGAAATGCATTAGATTTATGCATATTGATTTTATATCCTGCTACTTTGCTGAATTCATTCATTAGTCCTAGAAGTTTTCTAGTGGAGTTTTTTTTTTTTGATCTTCTAAATATAGGATTATGTCATCAGTAAATAGTGACCACTTTAGTTCTTTTCCTATTTGTATCCTTTTAATTTCTTTGATCTGCCTAATTGCTCTGGCAAGTGTTTCAAGAACTATGTTGAATAGAAGTGGTGAAAGAGGGCATCCCTGTCTTGTTCCAGTTTTTGGAGGGAATGATTTCAGTTTTTCCCATTAAGAATGATGTTGACTGTGGGCTTAGCATAGATAGCCTTTACAATGTTCAGGTATGTTCCTACTATTCCTGTTTTTTCAAGTGTTTTAAGCATGAAGCAGTGCTGTATTTTATCAAATGCTTTCTCAGCATCAATTGAAATAATCATGTGATTCTTAACATTAACATTGTTGATCTGATGAATTACATTTATTGATTTCTGGATGTTAAACCAATCTTGCATCCCTGGAATAAACCCCACTTGATCATGGTGCACTATCCTTTTAATGTATTTTTGTATGTGATTTGCCAGTATTTTGTTAAGGATTTTTGCATCTATTTTCATCAGGGATTGGTCTAAAGTTTTCTTTTCTTGATGTATCTTTGTCTGGTTTTGGTATCAGAGTGATACTAGCCTCAAAGAATTAGAATGAATCAAACAACATTACTCTATGTAAATTTATGATTACACAAATGGTATGCCTTTACGCCATGTACACACAGAGAAACAACATGTATCCCATTTGTTTACAATAAAAAAAAAAGAATGAATTAGGAGAGTTCCCACCTTTTCTATTTCCTGGAATTCTTTGAGGAGTATTTATCAGTTCTTCTTTAAGTGTCTTGTAGAATTCAGCTGAGAATCCATGTGGTACTGGGTTTTTCTTGGTTGGTAGGCTTCTGATGGCTTCTTCCATTTCAGTGCTTGAAATTGATCTGTTTAGATTGTGTAAGTCTTCCTGATTCAGTTTGGGTGGATCATATGTCTCTAAAAATTTGTCAATGTCTTCGATAATTTCTATTTTGTTGGGGTATAGATTTTCAAAGTAGCTTCTAATTATGTATTTCAATGGTGTCTGTCGTGATCTTTCCTTTTTCATCATGAATTCTAGTAATTTGAGTTTTCTCTCTTCTCTTCTCCATTAGCGTGACTAGGGGTTTATCAATTTTGTTTACTTTTTCAAAGAACTAACTTTTTGTTTTGTCAATTTTTTGAATTGTTTCTCTTGTTTCAATTTCATTGATTTCAGCTCTGATTTTAATTATTTCCTGTCTTCTACTATTTTGGGTGTTGATCTGTTCCTTTTTTCCTAGGGCTTTGAGATGTAAGGTTAGGTCATTTTTGTTGTAGACTTTTTAATTTTTTAATGTATGAACGCAATGCAATGTACTTTCCTCTTAGTACTACTTTCAGAGTGTCCCTGAGATTTGATATGTTGTGTCATTGTTCTCATTTACCTGTAAGAATTTTTTTATTTCTTCCCTGATGTCTTCTGTTATCATTGCATCATTCAATAGCATATTATTTAGTCTCCAGGTGTATGAGTACTTTTTGTTTGTTATTTTATTGTTCATTTCTCATTGCATTCCATTATGGTCTGATAGGATACAGGGTAGTATCTCTATTTTTTTGTATTTACTAATGGCTTTTTTGTGGCATAGCATATAGTCTATTTTGAAGAAGGATCTATGAGCTGCTGTGAAGAAAATACATTCACTCGATGATGGATGAAATAATCTGTAAATATACATTTAGTCTATATCATTGATTGTATTACTTAGTTCTATAGTTTCTTTGTTCAGTTTTTGTTTGGAGGATCTATCCTGTGGTGGGAGTGGTGTGTTAAAGCCCCCCACTATTATTGTGTTTTGGTCTATTTGATTTATAAAATTGATGAGTGTTTGTTTGATATAAATTGGTGCTCCATTGTTTGGGGCATAACTATTTAAAATTGTTATATCTTGCTGTTTTATGCTTCCCTTAAGAAGTATGTCCTTCTTTGTGCCTTATGACTAACTTAGGTTTGTAATCCACTTCATCTGATATGAGGATGGAAACCCTTGCTTTTTTACTGGGTCCATGTGCATTGCATGCTTTTTCTCCATCCTTTCACCTGTACTCTGCGGATGTCTTTTTCTATGAGATGAGTCTCTTGACGGCAGCTTATTGTTGGGTCTTTCTTTTTAATCCAATCTGCCAGTCTATGTCTTTTGATTATTGAATATAGACTATTGACATTCAGGGTTATTACTGAGATATGATTTGTATTCCTGGTTATTTTGGCTTTTTTTTTTTTTTTTTTTACTTGTCCTTTGATTGGCTTTTCCTTTAGGGTAGTTCCTCCCTTTGCTAACTTGTATTGTTGTTTTTCACTTCCTCCTTATGAAATATTTTGCTGAGAATATTCTATAGGGCAGGTTTTCTATGTATAAATTCTTTTAACTTTCATTTATTGGGGAAAGATTTTATTTCATTGTCAAATCTGAAGGTTAGTTTTGCTGGGTATAGTATTCTTGGATGGCATCCGTGTTCTTTCAGAGCTTGAAGTATATTGTTCCAGGTCCTTCTTGCTTTTAGAGTCTAGACTAAGAAATCTGCTGATATCCATATTGGTTTCCCCTTATAAGTAAGTAATCTGATGCTTTTCTCTCACAGTCTTTAAAATCCTATCTTTGTCTTGTATGTGAAGTATTTTCATTATAATGTATTCTGGTGTGGATCTGTTGTAGTTATGTCCACCTGGTGTTCTGAAAGCCTCTTGTATTTGATTTTCCATTTCATTTTTTAGGTTTGGAAAATTTTTTGATATTATTTTATTGAACAGGTTGTTCATGCCTTTGGTTTGTATCTCTTTGCCTTCCTCAATTTCAATAATTCTTAAATTTGGTCTTTTCATGATATCCCATAATTCTTGGAGGTTCTGTTCATGACTTCTTAACATCTTCTCAGTTTGTTCAACTTTATCTTCAAGATTAAATATTTTGTCGTCATTGTCTGAGATTCTGTCTTCCATGAGGTCTATTCTGTTGGTGATGTTTTCTATTGAGTTTTTAATTTGGTTTATCATTTCTTTCATTTCAAGAATTTCTGTGTTTTTTTTTTTTCAGAATCTCTATCTCTTTATTAAAGTGTTCTTTTGCTTCTTGCATTTGCTCTTTTAACTGTCTACTGGAATGGTCATGCTTTGCCTGCATTTGCTCTCTTATCTTATCTTTTGCTTCACAGATCATTTTAATCATGCAGATTCTAAACTCATTTCTTGTGATTTCTATTGCCATGCAGTCATTGGAGTCTATCACAATAGCATCTTTGTTTGTTAGGGATATCTTCTTCCCCTGTTTTTTCATATTGTTTCTGTATATTCCCCTCAAACATGAAGATCAGAGATACTGAAGTTTCCCCCATGCAGGCTTATTATGACCCTGCAGTTTTCCACTACCTCTCAATTGAAGGGGAGATCAATACCAATAGCACCCAATACAAAGAAAATGTAGCCCTGAACTAGATAGTCCTTATAAAGACTTTAACATTTTTTAAATAAACAGGATCAGTTCATACTATTTACTATATATCTAGTTGTGACAAGAGAATGGGGAAAGGGTGTATGATATAAGTGAGTAAATAGAGGTACCTGTTGAAGGATCTCCAGTCTCCTGTAGATGTCTCAGGAAGGGAGTCACCCTTCTAATGATGATGACCACGCCCTCAGAACACCATTTAAATAAGAAGGTGTGCAAGAACTTGAAAATTTCACCCACCTGGCACACATGGAATTGCAGTTGTTGGAAACATGGAGACCAGCAAGGTCTTCCCTGAGCCTCCCCAGGACCAGGAGGAGGGTGTCTGCAGGTTCAGGGTTTGCAGTGAGGTCATGGTCAACACCACAGTGAATAAGGACAGGTGCCCACATGTCTCATTAGTAGGTTGTGTTCACTCAGGCAAGAGATCAGTTCCTGAATTCTCATGAGGAGGTCAGCACCTACACTTGTCCTCTCAGTGAATCCCCCTGACTAAGGAGAGTGTCCACTGTGTCCTCCACATGATGATGCTGTGGGCAGGGCAGATCTCACTGCAGTGATGCTGCTCAAGGAAGGAGCCCTGGGCCTCCCTCCTCGCCCAGCCTGCCCTGCATGTCCTCCCTGCCTGCTGTCAGCCTGGCTCTGCTGCTCTTGGTGGACCCTGTGGCTCTCAGCCTCAGGCTGCAGGTGAGAGCTGCCTCTGCTCCCAGGACCCTCACCCTGGCCCAGCCCCTCCTATGCTGTCCTCTCATGTGGAGACCAGAGGGCAGGACAGATGAGTGGAAGAGCTCAGGGCAGATTCCAGCCCAATCCTGTCCACAGACATTGGCTGAAGAGTCAGGGGGATTAGGAGGTCAGAGCATGAAGGGTAGAGCTGTGGGCACACAGAAGGAAGCCTCGCCCCTCATGAGTCCCTGCTCCATCCTCTTCTGTGCAGTCTGTATCCCCCAAATCTCACAGATACGAGAAGAACTATTCATTAGATAAAACAGAGGACTCTTCCTGGATGTGGGGAACACCATCCTCATCCCTGTGCTCTTGTTCAGTCACCACTGAGGGCTCTTCCTTCAGGACCGGGAGTTGAACTTAGGGCGTCTCGCATGCCAGGCAAGTTCCTGCCACTCTGAGATCCTCCCAGGTCCAGGGAGGAAGGGCTGGAGGAGGTAGTGCTGGCTCAGGAAGGTGGGCTCCTCCTCTGACAGCCTTCCAGCATCCCTAAGCCAACTGCTCTTCTGTCACAGCTAAAGCTCCACTTGGATACAAGGGAGGGACACATCTCAGGAGCATTAAGATCCTGGGCACCCTGACCTCAGCCTCTCCAGATATAAGAAGGTCCTCAACCACATGCAAATTCCTCCTCCTGCTCTGGGTTCAAATGCCCTCTGGGCTGTGGGAGCTCACAGCTCTCTGCTCACACAAGGCTGAGCTCTCTGGGAAGGCAGGTGTGGTCTAGAAGATGAGGCTGCTGGGTCTTCTCCTGTGCCTGGTCACAGCTTCCCATGGTGAGTGTCCCCAGTTTCAGAGCTGGATCCATGGGGACATTGTGACTCAGGTGACTGACATGGTCTGCCTGTCCTTGTCCCCAGGTGTCCTGTGCCAGGTGCAGCTGCATGAGTCAGGTTCTGGTCTGATGAAGCCCTCACAGCCTCTGTCTCTCTCATGTGCTGTTGCTGGATTCTCCATCAACACCATGGTTATGGCTGGATGTGAATCTGTCATCCTGCAAGAAAGGGCAGGAGTGGTTTGAAAAAAAATATGAAGTGACGCTACAGTAATTACAGCCTCAAGAGCTGAGAGTCCATCTCCACAGACACGTCCAAGACCCAGTTCTTCCTGCAGCTAAGCCCCCTGACCACCCAGGACACGGTCACCTATTACTGTGCCAGAGACACAGTGAAGGGACCTCAGTGTAAGCCCAGACACAAACCTCCCTGCAAGTTTCCCAGGGCCAGCAGGGGGCGCTCAGCACACAGGGAGCTCAGGGTCAGCCCAGCAGCAGGTGCTCAGGGAAGAGATGAACCTGACCCCAATCCTGAGATCCCTTGCTAGGCAGCTCCAACTATGTGCTCCAGCCATGATGGATCTAGAGAGGTGTCCTCCCTCTGGGTATCACTCAGTTCTTGTCTAGGTCAGGTATTTCTAGAATCCCCCATCTCAGCTCAGGCTGCATAGTCAGGTCAGATGGTGACACTTTCTGTACAATGACATGAAATGTCTGGTGCCATCATGTGAGCTGTGTGAATACTTCAAGGCTTGGGGGATTACCTCCACCCTCACAAGGGTCTCCAAGTCATTCCTGCCCAAGGATTTTCCCAATCCAGTGCTCCTGCGACCTTCCTGTGACTGATCTGTGCACTGTGCACATGCAGATGTCAGAGCCCACTTGTACTAGAGAGTCCAGCCACATGGTGACCTTTGACAATGACAGGGGACAGTAAGTCTTGTCACATGATAATGAACCGTCCCTTGTGCTGCCATCAGGTGTTAGAGACCATGTTGCAGCTGATCTTCTGTAACCACTGTCAGCAGGCACAACAAGGAATCCTCTGTCCCCAAACATAAGCAGGACCGAGCTGAGTAATGCTGAAAGCAAGCCATAAACCTCACCATAATCCACAGAGATTTGTGTGTTCAGAGTGAACTGTGGTGTATGTGAGCTACCTAACTCTCATGATGTGACTCTATGACACCCACACTACACACCCAGGGTTCCAAAGGGTGGAAACACCCACTCCTCATGCAGCTGGGCATGGCCTGGGGACAGTGGTGACCTGAGCAAGACGTGGAGAAAAGGGGCTCCCTTGGCAAAGACCCAGGAGGGAGGGTGGTCAGCTGTGCATGGACTGTGGGAGTCGCAGGTTAGCTCTGCCACTGGACTCAGGATCCTGACCACACACTGTGCCCAGGCCACTTCTGACTCCCATCTTGTTGCAAGTCGACCCCTTGTTTGAGAAGCCCAGGAACCCTGGCTGCTGGGGAGAGGCAGCTTGGAGCCTGCTTGGGTTTCCAGCCCTGAGGTTGGATTCCAGGGTCACAGAGAGGGACGCCCTGGGCTCTGTTCTGACTCATGTCAGTGCTCACCTGTCCTGAGAGTCCAGCTCCTGTCTGGGTGAGGAACAGAACTAGCAATGTTTATATCCCAGATTTTCCTAGGCAACTCCTAGTTCAATCCAGACAATTAAATCATTTGTTAAATTTTCCAGAAATATATCTTGGTAATGTCTATACTATTGGTTTTATATAAAAAAAATTAATTTGCTGTTAGAGTTTTGATTTTCATAATGATATTTTCCAATTATGCTTCTATGAATGATATTTTCAGGTTTTTACTCATGTAAATACTTTAGTAGAGCAGTTTAAGTGTAGACAATTTTGGTTCATTTTGCATATCCATAGAAGACATCCATCAGATGGTTCAGATGAACAGCAGAGAGATTGCTATGGCATATTGGGTAGATCTGAAATTTCTATATGTGGCATGAACTTCTCAAGGTCTTAGCTATCTTTCTTTATACAAAATATAAATACAATGATTTTCCCTCATTGTAAGACCTTTGCAGCCTGAGAAACAACCTACTAATAATCATATATCCACACTTTCTTTCTGTTCAGGCAAACAAAAACAATATTGCATTTGAATTTAGAAAGAATTTCCTCAGCGGTTTACATTCTGTCACATTCACAAATTGAAACCTCAGGACTTGCTCTGGGGTCTCGCTCAGCCCCGTCCTGAGCCCTGGTGGATGCTGGGTCACTTCCCCTAACATGACGACCCTCATTTGCAGCCAGTCTGTACTTGATTTCTTAAGCCTGCTTTTCTCATTACAACACTTGCACCAGGTTAAGTAAATAAATTTAGGGATCTGACAGGTGAATACACTTTGAAAGGCCTGAATGAGCAGTGATGGATTGGATGCTGCTGTCTTTCACATGCGATGGTGTGTGATCATCAACGTCACTAAGAAGGTCAGCGTTTCTCTCCATCAGACACACAGCTGGCCATTCCTGCTGTTTTCATAGTCACACTGAAACCCAGTCATTGTGAGGCAGAG
Organism: Sciurus vulgaris; assembly: GCF_902686455.1. Taxonomy (NCBI): domain Eukaryota; kingdom Metazoa; phylum Chordata; class Mammalia; order Rodentia; family Sciuridae; genus Sciurus; species Sciurus vulgaris. The sequence goes on from NC_136462.1 coordinate 175,584, forward strand.
GACAGCACCCTGACACATGGGTGAGGGGGCCATGATGGACCCAGGCTGTGCACACAAGCTGTCCATCACCTATCCCTCCTTGGTGTTGGGAGCCCCCCAGGTGCTGGGCTGCAGTCACTGTGAAGCACAGCCTGGCTGTGGCCACAGATGCATGTGAGCTGCAGGGCACCAGGACAAGGCCCTCTCTGCACCTGGTCCTCACCACCCACCCCACCCTCACCCTCCCTGCACCTTCCCATCTCCAGGGACCACTGGTCCTCTCTCTGTCCAGGAGGCTGATGCAGGAGCTTCCCCACATGAGTGCTGGTGTGGTGATGGCCTCCCTCCTCCTGACCTAGGTCAGCTAGGCCCCTGTGCTCCATGTCCATGCCCATGACCAGGAGGGACAGGATGCCATTCTCTTTGGCTAAGGTTAATGCCTCCTCTGAGAACAGCATATTTTCCACATCTACATTAAGGGACAATGTGGTGATCATGAATAGTGCTTCAACACTCCTGGGACCTGAGTCAAGGACAGGCCTCTTGGATTCCACATCACACCTGCTGTGCACACTGGGCAGAGGTCCTGTCCCCAGGCCTCATGCTGCCCACCCCATGTCTCTGCTGCCCTCAGGTCATGCTGCACAGGATGGGGTCTCTTGTTTGCTGTCCTGCAAGCTGCCCCTGCAGCTGGTAGACCTACAGTTCTGGGATCTTAGTGGACCTTGCTCCAAGGCTCTTCTAGACATGGCCCTAGGGGACTCTGTGTAGATGCCACACCTGGGACAAGCTCTGCCTGAGTCCCAGGGATACCCAGGGCAACTTCTGGAATCCAGGTGGACAAAGACCCACCTCCACACTCTGGCACCGTATGTCCCTGCAGAGTTAGTCCCATGGATACTGCCAGGTTTGCTGTTTGTGTGACTCTTCAGCACCCAGATCAACCTGGCACAGACAACACTTCACCCAGTCCCATGGCTGCATCCACATCCTTAGATATTTACTACGACCACCTCGCCCAGCACCAGTGTGTGCAGAGTGCAGCCTGTGCTGCTCTGAGCAGCTCCCAGGCTGGATTCTCCCAGGGCTGCACCGCCTTCACTCAGCAGAAGCAGCATGGCCAGGGTCTCTGGTGCCCCTGTCTCACCCTCAGGCACACAAGTCCCAACCATGGGCAAATCACCACTGGAAGACAGTTGGAGCCTGGCTCTGTCTGCACTAGCAGAGGCTGTGTCTCTGTCACTGCATCCAAGGTGGGAAATGTCATCATGGCCACCACCTGTGTAAACGGCCAGGTGACCAAGGGCCAGGGCTACAGTGCTGGGGCTGAGGGCCCCACACAGGACACAAGAGCTTAGACTTCTGGCCTTGCTGGGAGAGAGTCCAAAGGGCAGGAGGGACTTGGTGACCATGTGGAGAGCAATGAGGGCCAGGTGCAATGAGGGAAATTAAGACTGACCCTGGACACAGTACCAGGTCCATGGGGACACTGACTGGCCCTTCTCCCAGGCCTCTCACATGAGGGGGCTACAAATGTCCCAGTGTACATTCATTTCATGACAATTGAAAGTGAGGACACAGACTGAATTCCTCCCTGCCCACACCTGGACCCTGTGCCCACCACACATGGCAGCAGCATGTGGACCTGATGGTTCTGTGCAAGTTGGATTCTCTGAGATGAAGGAGGCCTCACAGGGAGGCACAGCCTCCCCACCACAGGTGCCTCTGAGGTCCACAGCTGGATGAGTCCCTGGAGAGCAGGGAGCAGCAGAGTGGAGAAGACTCGCAGTGCATTTCCAATGCAGGACGTGTCTTAGGACCTCACAAGAAGTGTGCACCTGAGAACTGGAGGAGGGTCAGCTGAGCAGTCATGTCTAGGTGAGAGCAAAGCCCAATACTCAGTCACTCTTGCCAGATATGAGCTGCTGGCTACAGTGACCTCCACTCTAGCTTCTGTGTGTGATTTTATATTTCACCATTGAGTCAAATCTGATCCCTCCAACATATGATTTTGTGTTTATATGAAATAATTTGAGAAAATGGATGATAAGATCGAAGTACAAAAAATTCCCAAGATATACAATATATCAACAAATATATGAACATTGTTCAACATCTCTATTATGTAGAGGAACATCAATCAAAAGTAAGATTTCATCTCACTCTAGTGAGAAAGGCAATTATGAAGAATATAAGCAATAATAGGTGTTGGCAAAGACGTGGGGGAAAATGTACACTCATACCTGCTGGTAGATCTGCGAATTGTTGCAACCACCCTGTAAAGCAGTATGGAGAGTCCTTAGAAAACTTGGAAAGGAACCACCATTTGACCTAGTTATCCCACTCCTAGGTCTAAACCCAGAGGACTTATAATCAGCATACTAGAGTGACACAGCCATATCAATCTTTATAGCAGCTCAATTCACAACAGCTAAACTGTGGAACCAAACCACATGCCTTTCAATAGATGAATAGATAAAGAAACTGTTCTATTTGTACACAATGGAATATTATTCATCCTTAAAGAAGGATAAAATGATGGCATTATCAGGTAAATGAATGGAGATGTAGAATGTCATGGTAAGGGAGATCAGCCAATCCCAAAAAATCCAAAGGACAAATATTTCTCTGATATGTGAATGCTGATCCGTAATGGGGGTGGCAAGGGAAGAATGGAGAAACTTTGGGTTGGGTAGAGGGGAGTGAGCAGAGAATGGAGGTGGGAAACATGGTGTAATGAGATGGATATCAACGCCTCATGCAAAGGTACAATCGCATGAATTGTGTGACTGCAATGTGTGCAGGGAAACAAAAAGTTGTGCTCAATATGTGTAAAATGAATTGAAATGCAGTCCGCTGACAGGTACAATTAATAAGAACAAACAAAAATATAAAAGAAATTCTGCCTTTCTGAATGCTGTTCTGCTCAGGACAATACCATCAGCTCTCAGTGCTGCACTACCTGGTAATCTACCCAGAGCTGCTATATAGCAGAAGGACATGCAAATAGGGCCTCTCTCTGCTCATGAAAACCAGCCCACCTGACCCTGCAGCTCTGCACAGGAGCCCCACCCTGGACTCCAGCTCATCCCACTCAGTGGTCAGGACTCAACACAGGCAGCTCACCATGGACTGTGTGCTCAGCTGGGTTTTCTTTGTGGCTGTTTTCAAAGGTGATTAATGGAGAACAGAGATCCTGAGTGTGTGAGTGGACAGGAGTGAGAGAAACAGTGAGTGTCCTGACCAGGCTGCCTCTGTGTTTGCAGGTGTGCAGTGTGACGTGCAGCTGGTGGAGTCTGGGGGAGGCCTGGTGCAGCCTGGGGGGTCCCTGCGACTCTCCTGTGCAGCCTCTGGATTCACCTTCAGTGACTACTACATGCACTGGGTCCGCCAGGCTCCAGGGAAGGGGCTGGAGTGGGTTGCTCTTATAAGAAACAAAGCTAATAGTTACACCACTGAATATGGAGCATCTGTAAAAGGCCGCTTCACCATCTCCAGAGACGACGCAAAGAGCATGCTCTACCTGCAAATGAGCAGCCTGAAAGCCGAGGACACAGCCACCTATTACTGTACTAGAGACACAGTGAGGGGGCCTCAGTGTGAGCCCAGACACAAACTTCCCTGCAGGGCGCCCAGGGCCAGCAGGGGGCGCTCAGCACACAGGGAGCTCAGGGACAGAGGGTTTGGGCCTTGTTTCCTGCATCAGGGGTCTCTCCATATAGCAGCTTCCCAGGGGACTTTTTCAGATAGGTTTTCAATACTAATTGGTGAAGGCTCTAGAGAGAAAATGTGGTTGTCCATTTATGCTTCCTTTTTCATTTCTGCCTCATTATTATAAATTATATTCAAATGACATAATTGTACAGCCATGGATTATGACCTCCTCCCCTTCTGTCCCTGTCATTTCCCTCTCCCTCCTCCTCTTTGCCCCTCCTCCTTCCCCTTCCCCTTTTCTTTTCTCAACAGATCTTTTCATTTATTTATTTTTTGTGTTATTGCTTCTTGGAGAACCTAAGGGGACATTCACTGAGGCACCTCCACAGGTTCACAGGGTAGTTTGGTCAATTTCATTCCTCCTCACTCCCTTCTCCTGCTCCTATGACCTCAGCCTCAGTCCCCTTCTCTACTCCCTGGTCCTTCTTCTAGTGCCAGAGTATTTCTCCAAACTCACTTTTCCTTTTTTTTTTTTTTTTAATTTACATTAGACAGTAAACACTTGACATTTCACCCTCTGAATCTGGCTTATGAAACCTACCTGACACTCTCCATTTCCACACATTGACCAGCAAAGGCCCTGATTTCACTCTTCCTGTGGCTGAGTGGAATTCTGTTCCGCGTATACACCACCTTTCCTGCATCCATTCATCTGTAGATGGGCATCTGGGAACGTTCCATAATCCAGCTGTTATGAGAAACCCTGCTGTAACTTTCTTTGGCTGTAAAAGCCATGGTGTGCTGAGTGTAGCTCTGCGTGATCACTAATGAGGAGTGGGATGCTGGGTCTTATGGTGGTCCACTCCTCCTCTCAATTCTACTTTCAAGAATGGAATCACTGATTTGAAGGAAAACCAACAACACATCTGTGCATCTCCTCACCTCATGCTTGCCAGCATTTATTATTGTGTTCTTCATGATTGCCTTGTGATTGGAGAGAGATGAAATCTCAATGAAATTTCAATCTGCCTTTCCTAGTTACTAGGAATATTGAGCATGCTCCCATATTTTTGGCCACTTCTGTCATTTCTGTTGAAAAGTGTCTGTTTAGTTCTTTTTCATTCATTTATGGTTATCTGTGTCGTGTCAGTAAGTGTTTGGGGTTCTTTATGTACTTTTTATATCAGTGCCCTATGTGGGACTAGATGGCAAAGATCTCCCATTCTGATGACTGTCTCCTCACACTTTTGATTGTTTCCAGTCCTGTGCAAAAGCTTGTAATTGCATAGTGTCCTCCCAACTGAATATAGTTCATTTATGCACTTTAGTAACCTCGTTCAGGAAGTCCGGGCCTCTGCCATTACACAGGTACTTCTAGCATGTGCAGATTTTCTAGTATAATCCTTAGCTTTCTGATCCACGTGGGATGACTTTTTCTTGGGTGACAGATAGTGATCTATTACATTCTTTTACATATAAATGTTCAGTTTTCCCAGCACTCTCTGTGAAAAAGGCTGTCTTTTCTACACCAAGACGTTGGAAGCTTAGTCAAGTGCCACATAACTGCAGTCATGTGTGTTGGTCCCTTTGTCTTCTCTTTTTTTCCATTTGTCTTCATGTCTGTTTGGTGCCAGGACCATGCAGCTCTAGTTATTATGCTCTGTCAAATAATTTGAGGTCAGATACTGTCGTGTGTCCAGCCTCCCTCTTCCTGCTTAGGATTGCTTTACCTATTGTGTGTCTGTAATTTATCCACACTAATATTCAGTATTTTTTTCTGGTTTTCTTTCCAATGTCTTTGGTATTTGTTGGAGATTTTACTGAATCTATGTAACATTTTGAATGCTTTGGCCACTTAATAATATTAAGTCTGACTCTACAATAACAGGGGAGGTCTTTCCATTTCTAAGTTCCTCAATTTCTCCCTGTGGTGTTGGTTGTTTCCATTATAGAGCTCGTTCACTTTCTTGGTTGATTTTTTCCCAGTATATTTTAAGGTTATTTTGAATGAGACATGTGTTCTGATTTCTTTCTCAGCAGACTCATTTTACAGGTATAAGTATATGATTCATTTAGTATTCATGATGTATTTGGCTACATTGCTGAAGTTGTTTATTACATCGAGAGGCATTCTGATGGAGATGTTGGTTCTTCCAGATATTGGATCTTACCACCAGCAAGCAGACACATTCATGCTTTCTACTTTCCTTTCTATCCATTTAACTTCCTTCTCTTGCCCGATTGCTCTGGCCAGAGTTTCAGGGACTACGTTCACTATACAAAAACAAAAACAAAAAACAAAACAAAACAAAACAAAAATCAAAGAAACAAAGAGGTGGTTCCTAGAAAACAAAATGATGATTGAAAAGCCCTGAACAAAATAAATGAAATAAAAAACAGAGGATACAAATTTTAAACATTAGAGACAAAACATTTATTGCTATAGACTCTTCTACCTCCAGAAGATTATCAGAAATTATTTTGAAAAATCATCCTCCAGTATACTAGAAACTTGAAGATATTAGGAAAATTCTCAAAACTTGTGACCTACACAAGGAGAAGCAAAAGAATACAGAAATCTGAAACAGAAAAATATCAACCAGTGAAGCTGAACACCATTAAAGTTCTTCCAAAATTGATTCTCAGTTGATTCTGAAGGAACGTTAAAGAAGAGACAGGGCTAATTTCCTCACAGTACTTAATGAAAAGGAAAAGGAGGGGGGATTCAAGATGGCGGACTAGAGGGTGGCTGCGTTTCGTGTTGCTCCAGGACTCAGGACTCAAGAAGAGGAGATATAGAGAGACTTGGGACCAACTCAAAGCAGCTGGTGAGTGTCTCCCATTGGGGATGCGTCCCGGACGGGGCAGTAGCCCCAAAAGCAGGGAACTTTGTGAAGTAGAGCTGCCGGTGAGATGCCCCTCCCCCCGCTGGAGCAGTGAACGTGGACAACTGGGAGCATTGGAGAGGTGGCTGCTCACCACAGCACCTGGACTCGGCGCTACCCACCCGGGCTCTGGGAGGCTGCCCAAAGGAGAAGGTGCTTGGTGAGCTGTTTGGACTGAAAGTGACCACCCCTGAACACAGGGGGCTGCCCAGAGGAGAAGGAGAAATACGGGCTTGGCACGTTGCTTGGACTTGGAGCAGCTGTGCCAGGGCTCCGGGCGGCTATCTGGTGGAACAGCGTGGTGAGTGGTTTGGACCCAGAGCATTCGTTCCTGAACACAGGGGGGTTGTCTGGAGAAGGAGGAGGAGCGCGGCGGGGTGCTTGGGCTCGAAGTGACTGCACCAGGGCTATGGGTGGCAGTTGGGACGAGAAGGTGCACAGTGAGTTCTTGGGATTCGTGACGCACCATATCTCTGGGTGACTGCCTGGTGGAGAAGGAGGTGTGTGGTGAGTCACTTGGACTTAGAGCGACCGCACAGAACACCAGGTGGCTGCTGGAGGAAAAGGCGTGTGGCGGGTCACTGGGACTCGGAGCGATTGTAAGGGGCTCCAGGTGGCTGCTCAGAGGAGGAGCCGCATAGCCAGGCGAAAAGTGCAGAGCAGGGTCCCAGGGCCTAGGCGGCTTCTTGGTGGAAGAGCCCCACAGACAAACTGAGAGGCGGAGCGAAGGCTCCAGGACTGCAGGCAGCTTCTCTGAGGAGAGGCAGCCTAAGGAGATTCATCTGCGAAGGGCGAGGCTTCCAGGCCCAGGAGGTAGGTCCGGGTCCCTGGGAACATTGCAGAAGAAGGCTGCCCAGCCCAGGCGGTAGTTGTGAATTGAACTGAACCTCTGGGAGGGAAACCGACCAGCAAGACCTCTCCACTGGGTGAGTCCTCCCTGTCAGGTGAGGTTCTCCAAAAAGGACTGTAAAATCAGAGACACAGACCAAAACTGGCCTTGCATCAGCCCACATCCTACTTCCCCTTTGGATGACCATTCATCAGCAAGTGAAGGTACCTCTGCCCATTAGCAGGGAATATACCCCACCAGAAGGCCACCTCCCCTAGGGAGTCAGCTTCCTTGTGGAGCACCGCATTATCAACTTCCTCCAAGACTTCAGGCTACTGAAGGCTAAGAGGGGATATACTAGAAATCTTCAGGGATATTATAAGACAATAGAGGAAATCTGCAATATCACAGCGGTCAACTGATACCTGACAATATGAGAAAACAAGGAAAGAAAATGCTGCAAACAAATCTAGATGTTACATCAATGAAACCCAAAGACAGCATGGCAGAAGAAATGACAGAAAGGGAGTTCAGAATGTACTTAATGAAAATGATCAGGGAAGCAAATGACGAGATGCAAGAGCAAATGCAGGCACTGAATGATCGCACCAATCGACAGTTAAAAGAGCAAATACAGGAAGCAAAAGATCATTTCAATAAAGAGTTAGAGATATTGAAAAAAAACCAAACAGAAATCCTTGAAATGAAGGAAACAATAAACCTAATTAAGAACTCCATAGAAAGCATAACAGATAGAATAGAACACCTGGAAGACAGAACATCAGACATTGAAGATAAAATATTTAACTTTGAAAACAAAGTTGAACAAACAGAGAAGATGGTAAGAAATCATGAACAGAATCTACAAGAACTATGGGATATCATGAAAAGGCCAAATTTAAGAATTATTGGGATTGAGGAAGGCTCAGAGAAACAGACCAAAGGAATGAACAATCTATTCAATGAAATACTATCAGAAAATTTCCCAAATCTGAAGAATGAAATGGAAGATCAAGTACAAGAGCCTTATAGGACTCCAAATATACAAAATTACAACAGACCCACACCAAGGCACATTATAATGAAAATACCTAACATAGAAAATAAAGACAGAATTTTAAAGGCCTCAAGAGAGAGGAATCAAATTACATTCAGGGGGAAAACAATACGGATATCAGCAGATTTTTCAATCCAGACCCTAAAAGCTAGAAGGGCCTGGAACAACATTTTTCAAGCCCTGAAAGAAAATGGATGCCAACCAAGAATCTTATACCCAGCAAAACTTACCTTCAAATTTGATGATGAAATAAAATCCTTCCATGATAAACAAAAGCTAAAAGAATTTACAAAAAGAAAGCCAGCATTACAGAACATTCTCAGCAAAATATTCCATGAGGAAGAGATGAAAAACAAAGAAACAAATCAGCAATGGGAGGAACTATCCTAAAGGAATTGTCAAATAAAGGAAGAACCAAGTCGTCTCAAAATAAATAAATAAATAAATAAAATGAACCAAATGACCAGGAATACTAATCATATCTCAATAATAACCCTGAATATTAATGGCCTGAACTCATCAATCAAAAGACATAGACTGGCAGATTAGATCAAAAAGAAAGACGCAACAATATGTTGCCTGCAAGAGACTCACCTCGTAGAAAGAGATACCCATAGACTAAAGGTGAAAGGATGGGGAAAATCATACCATGCACATGGACTCAGCAAAAAAGCTGGGGTATCCATCCTTATTTCAGATAATGTGGACTTCAAGTCAAAACTAGTCAGAAGGGATAAAGAAGGACATTACATACTGCTTAAGGGAAGCATAAATCAGCAAGATATAACAATCATAAACATCTATGCCCCAAACAGTGGCTCATCCATGTATGTCAAACAAATCCTTCTCAATTTCAGAAACCAAATAGACCATAACACAATAATACTAGGTGATTTTAACATGCCTCTCTCACCACTGGACAGATCTTCCAAACAAAAATTGAACAAAGAAACCATAGATCTCAATAACACAATCAATAATTTAGACTTAACGGACATTTATAGAATATACCATCCAACCAAGAGCGAATACACTTTCTTCTCAGCAGCACATGGATCCTTCTCTAAAATAGACCATATATTATGCCACAAAGCTAATGTAAGCAAATACAAGAAGATAGAGACACTACCATGTATTCTATCAGATCATAATGGATTGAAGTTAGAAATAAATGAAAGAGTAAAAAACAGAAGCTACTCCAACACCTGGAGATTAAACAATATGTTATTACATGATGAATGGATAACAGAAGATATTAGGAAGGAAATTATAAAATTCTTAGAGGTAAATGAGAACAAAGAAACATCATATCAAAATCTTTGGGACACTATGAAAGCAGTACTTAGAGGAAAATTTATTTCATGGAGCGCTTTCAATAAAAGAAGTAAAAATCAACAAATAAGCAACCTAACACTACAGCTCAAAGCCCTAGAAAAAAGAAGAACAGACCAACACCAAAAGTAGTAGAAGACAGGAAATAGTTAAACTCAGAGCTGAAATCAATGAAATTGAAACAAAAGAAACAATACAAAAAATTGACAAAATAAATAGTTGGTTCTTTGAAAAAATAAACAAAATTGATAAACCCTTAGCCACTCTAACAAAGAGAAGACGAGAGAAAACCCAAATCACTAAAATTCGGAATGACCAAGGAAATACCACAACAGACACGATTGAAATACAAAACATAATTAGAAGCTATTTTGAAAATCTATACTCCAACAAAATAGAAAATTTCGAAGACATCAACAGGTTTCTAGAGACATACGAATTGCCTAAATTGAACGAGGAGGACATACACAATTTAAATAGAACAATTTCAAGTAATGAAGTAGAAGAGGTCATCAAAAGCCTACCAACAAAGAAAAGCCCAGGACCAGATGGGTTCTTAGCCGAGTTCTACAAAAACATTAAAGAAGAGCTCATTCCAATACTTCTCAAAGTATTCCATGAAATAGAAGAGGAGGATACCCTCCCAAACTCATTCTATGAAACCAATATTACCCTGATACCCAAGCCAGACAGAGACAAATCGAGGAAAGAAAATTTCAGACTGATATCATTAATGAACATTGACGCAAAAATTCTCAATAAAATTTTAGCAAATCGCATATAAAAATATATTAAAAAGATAGTGCACCACGATCAAGTGGGTTTTATCCCAGGGATGCAAGGTTGGTTCAACATCCGGAAATCAATAAATGTAATTCACCATATCAATAGACTTAAAGTCAAGAATCACATGATTATTTCAATAAATGCAGGAAAAGCATTTGATAAAATACAACACCCCTTCATGCTCAAAACACTAGAAAAAATAGGGATAGTGGGAACATTCCTTAACATTGTAAAGGCCATCTATGCTAAGCCCATGGCTAATATCATTCTAAACGGTGAAAAAATGAAAGCATTCCCCCTAAAAACTGGAACAAGACAGGGATGCCCTCTTTCACCACTCCTATTCAATATCGTTCTTGAGACTCTAGCCAGAGCAATTAGACAGACCAAGGAAATTAAAGGAATATGAATAGGAAAAGAAGAACTCAAACTATCCCTATTTGCGGATGATATGATTATATATTTAGAGGAACCAGGAAATTCCACCAGAAAACTGTTATAACTCATAAGTGAATTCAGTAAAGTAGCAGGTTACAAGATCAATGCTCATAAATCCAATGCCTTTTTATACATAAGTGATGAATCCTCAGAAAGAGAAATTATGAAAACTACCCCATTCACGATAGCATTGAAAAAAATAAAATACTTGGGAATCAATCTCACAAAAGAGGTGAAAGACCTCTACAATGAGAACTACAGAACACTAAAGAAAGATATTAAAGAAAACCTTAGAATATGGAAAGATCTCCCATGTTCTTGGATAGGCCGAATTAATATTGTCAAAATGGCCATACTACCAAAAGTGCTATACAGATTCAATGCAATGCCAATTAAAATCCCAATGACGTACCATACAGAAATAGAGCAAGCAATCATGAAATTCATCTGGAAGAATAAGAAACCCAGAATAGCTAAAGCAATCCTTCGCAGGAAAAATGAAGCAGGGGGTATCGCAATATCCGAACTTCAACTTTATTACAAAGCAATAGTAACAAAGACGGCATGGTACTGGTACCAAAATAGACAGGTAGATCAATGGTACAGAATAGAGGACACGGACACAAACCCAAATATATACAACTTTCTAATACTAGACAAAGGCGCCAAAAATATGCAATGGAGAAAAGATAGCCTCTTCAACAAATGGTGCTGGGAGAATTGGAAATCCATATGCAACAGAATGAAACTAAACCCATATCTCTCACCCTGCACAAAACTTAACTCAAAATGGATTAAGGACCTTGGAATAAGACCAGAGACCCTGCAGATTATAGAAGAAAAAGTAGGTCCCGATCTTCAACATGTTGGCCTAGGACCAGACTTCCTCAACAGGACTCCCATAGCACAAGAAATAAAAGCAAGAATCAATAACTGGGATAGATTCAAACTAAAAAGCTTTCTCTCAGCAAAGGAAACTATCAGTAATGTGAAGAAAGAGCCTATAGAGTGGGAGAATATCTTTGCCAATCATACTTCAGATAGAGCACTAATCTCCAGAATCTATAAAGAACTCAAAAAACTCTACACCAACAATACAAATAATCCAATCGACAAATGGGCTAAGGAAATGAACAAACACTTCACAGAAGAAGATGTACAAGCAATCAACAAACATATGAAAAAATGTTCAACATCTCTAGTAATAAGAGAAATGCAAATCAAAACCACCCTAAGATTCCATCTCACCCCAATTAGAATGACAATTATCAAAAATACAAGCAACAGGTGTTGGCAAGGATGTGGGGAGAAAGGTACACTCATACATTGCTGGTGGGGCTACAAATTAGTGCAGCCACTCTGGAAAGCAGTAAGGAGATTCCTTAGAAAACTTGGAATGGAACCACCATTTGACCCAGCTATCCCACTCCGTGGTCTATACCCAAAGGACCTAAAATCAGCATACTACAGAGATACAGCCACATCAATGTTCATAGCTGCTCAATTCACAATAGCCAGATTGTGGAACCTAGATGTCCTTCAATTGATGAGTGGATAAAGAAACTGTGGTATATATATACAATGGAATATTACTCTGCCATAAAGAATGATAAAATTATGGCATTTACAGGCAAATGGATGAAATTGGAGACCATCATGCTAAGTGAGATAAGCCAATCTCAAAAAATTAAAGGACGAATGATCTCGCTGATAAGTGAATGATGACACGTAAGGGGGAGGGTGGGGGGAGTTAGTGTTAGGGTTAGGGTTAGGGTTAGAGTTAGGGAGGGGGACAAGAATGGAGGAAGAAAGGACTGTTTAGAGGGAAAAGAAGGGTGGGAGAGGGGAAGGGAAAAATAATAGAATGAATCAAACAACATTATCATACATAAATTTATGATTACACAAATGGTATGCCTTTAACCCACGTACAGACAAACAACATGTATCCCATTTGTTTACAATAAATAAAAAAAAGAAAAAAAAAAGGAAAAGGAGAAATCACTCTAAAAATCATCCTATAAAGGCAGTATCACCCAGTTACCAGAACCAAACACAGAGACACATCCAGCAAAGTAGACTTCAGACCAATGTCTCTGATGAAAGAGATGAGAACTTCCTTAATGAAATGCTGGCACACTGCATTCAAGGACATGTAAGAAGGTGGTGCACCTCGACCAAGTGGGGTTCAGCACAGGGAGGTTAGGTTGGTCCACATACAAATCAATGATGTAATATCAACATGTGATTCACCACATAAATAGAATTAAGTACACGAGTCAAGCCACCACACCAACAGATGCAGAAAAAGCACTTGACAAATTCAGCACCAGTCATGTTTAAAGCACTGGAGAAGAGAGGGGTGCTAGGGCCTGACCTCAACCTCACAAGGGCTACTCATGACAACCCCAAGGCCACCACCATACTGAATGGAGGTAACCTGAAACAGATCCTCCAAATTCAGGACCAGGTCAAGGGGTCCACTCTCACCACCCTACTCTGCAGACTCCCTGCACAACATACTTAGATGCAGGTGCATTTTCACATGAGCAGCATGCAGAGCATCATTACTGAGGCTGAAGGGACTCCTCTGTGGTCACGAGGATCACATGCTGAGGAAGCTCAGAAGACACTGGTGAGTCTTTCCATCAAATCTCATGAGGGGCTTCAGTGGGATTCCCTGATTAGGGCCTTCCTTAGGATTCTCTGTAAAGCAAAGAGGACGCTAGTCCTGGGTCAGTGACAAGGACATCTGATGAACCACAGGCTCATGGCCCTGTCTCCCCAGGAATCCATGAGACTCAGCACTGGTCCTGACACTTCTGCTGCTTGTAAATGGAAGGTGTGGGGTGAGGGTCAGGGCTGGTTTCCTGCAGTATGACAGGCAGCCGGGTTATGTAAACACAGCAGCTGAGCCCCAGGGACAACAGGAGGCCACTCAGGAGCCCTCTCTTGCCAACATCTTCTTACCCCTGTCACGTTAGAACAGGAGCCTGACTGACCAGATCATGCCTGAGGCTCCAGGTGGCCCTGCACCTGACCTGTACTGAGCAGTCCTGGGGGAAGTAGAGGACAGACGTGTTGAAAAGCCAGGGAAGAAGTCTGATGACCCTTGTGCATGGTGCTGCTGGTAGGGTGACTCTGAAGTCCTTCCATTACACTGCCACTAGACTCTGACCCTGGAAAGAGTCACCATCATGACCAGCACAGCCAACAGCCCTCTGCTGTGAAAGCCCTCACCAGGGCAATCTGGACTCAGTGTGGGAAATTTAAGACCCCAGGTTCTTTAGAGTCAGAGTCAATTCTCTCTTTGGCCCTATGATCACAGAGCCTCTCTCATCAACACTTGTGAACCTCTTTGCTGCCGCTATTCCACAGATTTCAAGGATGTTAAATAGGATCTGTCTGCCCCACACTCAAGTGGAGGGCCAGACATAAGACACACAAGGCCCATCCATATCAGTATGTCAGAAGGATTAAAGTAACAGGCCCTCATCCAGAGCCAGCAGGACACCCATGACTTGTGGAAGGGACTGACTTCTTCTGTGGTCATTCTGAGCACTTGGACATGGCACAGGCCTGCAGTGGGTGGCTGGATAACTTGTGGTAGCCTCACTGTAACCCAGTCCTTGATTTGAGGGTCAGAGTCACCACAGACGCATCCAGAATTAACTTGCACTAGCTTCACTGCCTGAAAACTGAAAATGTGTTCATGTATCACTGGGAGACACATAGGAGATGAGTTTTGTCAAGACACAAATGTCCCAGCATGGACATTTGTTCAGCAGTTGCTCAGTTCCAGCAGGGAGTTCAAGACCAGCAGAAGAGCTTAGGACCAGTAGTGACCACTCAGGATCAGCACTCAATGCTCAGAAAAAGCAAGTAGCTCAGGACCAAAAGGGGCATCAAGACCAGCAGGGAGCTCAGGACAGTAGGGGATGCTCAGGACCACAATGGGGAGCTCAGGATCAGTAGGGAGTTCAGGCACAGGGCTAGGAGCTCAAGACCAGCAGGTAGCATAGGAACAAAAGGGAGCTAAGAAACAGGAGGAGCTCAGGGCCAGCACTGGGAGCTCAGTATCAGCAGAGATAGTTCAGGACCAGCGGGGAGCTCACTGTCAGTAGAGACAGCTCAGCACCAGCAGGGAGCTCAGTGTCAGTAGAGACAGCTCAGCACCAGCAGGGAGCTCACTGTCAGGCAAGACAGTTCAGCACCAGCAGGGAGCTCACTGTCAGTAGAGACAGCTCAGCACCAGCAGGGAGCTCACTGTCAGCAGAGACAGTTCAGGACCAGCAGGGAGCTCATGGCCAGAGCAGGGAGATCAGCACCAGCAGGGAGCTCACTGTCAGTAGAGACAGCTCAGCATCAGCAGGGAGCTCAGTGTCAGTAGAGACAGCTCAGGACCAGCAGGGAGCTCAGTGTCAGCAGAGACAGCTCAGCACCAGCAGGGAGCTCACTGTCAGCAGAGACAGCTTAGCACCAGCAGGGAGCTCAGTGTCAGCAGAGACAGTTCAGGACCAGCAGGGAGCTCATGACCAGAGCAGGGAGCTCAGCACCAGCAGGGAGCTCAGTGTCAGTAGAGACAGCTCAGCACCAGCAGGGAGCTCAGTGTCAGTAGAGACAGCTCAGCACCAGCGGGGATCTCAGTGTCAGTAGAGACAGCTCAGCACCAGCAGGGAGCTCACTGTCAGCAGAGACAGTTCAGGACCAGCAGGGAGCTCATGGCCAGAGCAGGGAGGTCAGCACCAGCAGGGAGCTCAGGACCTGCAGGGTACCTCAGGAGAAACAGGACAGGGCCAGAGTCCGGAACAGGTGCCCAGGAGACTGTGCTGGTGTCAGGGTCTGCAGTTTCCCCTCCCAAGAGGTCCCAGGGAACACCTTGAATGTGTGACAGTGCTCCTGCCATGTCATCTCTGAACACAAAGTTCTATGTACCAGGAATGAACTCTCACAGGAACATGGGGGCAGAAATCCCTCAACCCTAGTCACTGCAATCAGATCTGAGAAGCTCAGGGAACCTGGCTGGTCTTTTCCCATCAGGCAAGGGGTGGGCTGCTGGGATTCCCACTGGGACAATCTCTGGGAGTCTGGAGGAAGCCAAGAGGAGCGTGGTCCAAGCTCTGTGACCCTTGAATGCAACCATGGGTCTCACGTCACTCCACCTCCATGCAGCCCTGTGCACGTCAGACTCAGAACTGAACAGGTGGTCTTTGTAAGCTGACTTGTGTTCTTTCTTCACACCCTCATTTCCCTGTCACCACCCAGAGAATGAAGGCTCTTGTCTCCAGGGTCCCGTCACTCAGCTGAGGCTTAGGGGTGGCTGCTGCAGGTCCCTGGGAAAGGCTGAGGGGACCTCTGAATCTTGCTGCCCAGGCCCTCCTGGCGTCCTCCATAAGGACAGATTTGGAAAGTGCAAGTGACCAGGAAAAATGGGGCAGGGTTGTAGAATGGACCTTGCTCTGCTGAAACTTCACCAGCCCTGCATCGCCCTGGGCTTTAGGGTGACTTGCAGGACCCCAGGGTACTGTGAGCTCTGGGGGTCAGTGTGGGGGTCCTGGTAAGCCCTGTCCTGCAGCTGCAGCATGACACCAAACCCGGGAAGCTGAAGGTCCTGCCCAGCTGTCCTCCCCACCACAGCTGCCTGGTCCTCCCCGCACTGCCTCCTGAGGGTCCTTTCACCTATTTCCCTCCTTCCTGTGCAGTAGAAAATGACTCCTTGTCTCTCCCCTCAACCTCAGCTCTGTCAGGAGGAAAAGAGTCTCACTCACTGAACAGGGTTTGTTTTGCAGCCACGTGGGCTTTGGAGCCATGTCTTACAGGATTCACGGGTTCCATCCGGGGAGATTCTGGCTTAAAAAATGAAGCAGACCACGCATCTCAGTAAGAGGTTTCCCTCTTTCTTCAAGTTCCTTTAATTTTATTTCTGTCAAAACTGTTTCCCTCTCACTTCAATTCTCACAGAGTCATGGGAACTGAGCGAGTTTGTTGAGGAAAGCAGAAATGGTTTGCTGTTGCACTTTGTGTTTAAAGGCCTTGAACATGACACAAGCATGCTGTTCTCGATGCCATGGGAAGGCCTGGTGTCTTGTTGACCACCCTAGCGCAGGACCTTGCTCCACCGGGCAGCCCCCCACAACACCTGGGCTGAGGCCTGCGGGTCCCCGATGCAGGCTGTGGCTGCTGGAAGGGAGGAAAGGGAGGAGGGTGGAGAGCAGCGTGCCCTCAGGGGTCCCGCGGCCTTGACACCTGGGCCCAGACTCTGGGGGCAATGATTATGCTGGAAAGATGTGAAAGAGCTTGGAGATGTTGAAGTTCTGCAAAAGCACAAGCTCTCCTTGGAATTTTTCATAACAACTCTACTGCTCTGCTCATAACTTCAAAAACTGCAGTCCATAACTAGATGGTGTCATTGCATGTGCCTTTCCTGCCTGTGCAAGGTGGGAATGCAGAGCCCTCTGTGGGGTAAACCTCTCAGCTCATTGCTAGGAATCAAAACCGAGGGAGCGAGAGATAAGGGTCAGACAACCCCTTGCATGGTGTGTCCATGTGATTAACAAATTCCATCAGTCCCCTTGTCCATAGGGAACCACCATTCATGAAGAACCCAAGGGGCTGCAGAATGACATCATCAAATGGCATTTTGGGATGACAATTATGATAACCTAGTGATTAAATTCCTGAACACAATGATGTCACTCCATCTCATAATGCAGGAGACGTTCAGTCCTCATCCTTCAGTCCATAATATAAAGGGTTCAGCAGAGCTCAGAGGTGCAAACCAAGGAATCCCAAAGATGAGGGAAAACCCTTCTGTATGTCCTTAAATATCAAAAGGAGATCACACATACCAAATTCTGGGACAAGGATACATATTTCCTTTTGAAAAGGAAAGAGATAGTCACATGGCGAAGGGGACTGAAGCCCAGCAGGACGGACATTCAAACTTATTGCTCCAGATCTGTCTTCAGGACCACTGTGAGGTATGGGGGTGAGGGCTCTGGGCAGCCCCACCACACAGCCCACCTGGACACAGCTCCTGGACTCCCTCTTAGGGAGCCTGGTCTGAGGCCTGCCGCTTCCTGGGTCAGCCCTGCTCACTGCTGGCTCCTCTGCTCCTGGTTCTCCACAGCAGCCCTGGCTTCATCTCTCAGCTCCAGGCATCACCCTGCCAGGGCTGCCAGCAGGACTCTGACCCTGACACCCCATCTGGCTTCCCTGGCCTTCCTTTAAGTCTTGGTGGAGCCTGGGTGACCCTGACCCTCTTGCCCTCTGCCTGAAAAGCCAGCATGGGGAGGTGGTGACAAGGTCATCCTCAGCAGGGAGCAGGTCCTGGCCTCCCTTGAGCCATGACAGGGAAACTCTGAGCACCTTGCTGAGTGAGCGGGGGAAATGATGCCCTGGGCAGTCCAGGGCCAGGCACCCCAGAGCTCTCTCCCACATGCCTTGCCCTGGGTGTCTACTACATTTTCACCTCTGCATCTGAGCTGGTGAAGCTGGGGCTTTGCTGATTCCTGGGATTCAAGACCACCTTTCATCCTCTGGGTACAAAGCCCTGGGCTTCTCTCTGTGGAGCTGCTGGCCACACCCTCCTGGCTACAGCTCTTGGGCATCACCACAAACGTGCTGCTCTCCTGGCCAAATTGAAAAGCCCCAGCTCTCCTGCACTGCTCTTTCTGCCCCTCCCTGTCCTGCACAGGGCTGACATCAGTCAGGAGATCACAGGCCAGGGCATCCCTGTGCCCTTGAGAGAGTGCCCACCCACAGTCTGCTCCAGCATGTGTGAGCCCAGCTCCACCAAGTGTGGGGTGATGCACACAATGGGCTCTGAAGAGGTCACCAGGTGTGTCCACAACAGGAGTCCAGCCCTAGCAGGAGTCCATGGGTTCCACACTGGTAAACGGGGCGCGGGGAGACAGCGTCGTGATGGATGGAGAATGAAAGACACAGACTAGTTCTGTTGCAATCAATCCCACTTTATTCTGGGGAAGTCTGGGTTTATATACACTTTTCTTCAGGCTATGATGACAGGCTTATGATTAATAAAATCAAAGAAGTTTCCAAAGCATAGGCAGAAATTGTTTTTACCAAAAGATTATGAGAAAACAGTAACCTTACAGATCATCCTTACCTAATCACAATTGTTTTAAGACTATCTAACTATGTCAATGAGCTAATACAATGTTTATTTCCTTAATATCTAAACTCTATGTGACCTAAGATTATTCTTATTACTTTTGTGGTAAAGCGATAGACAAATAATGTCATGTGACCATCTCTACCAGGTCCATCTGGTTAATATCTAAATTGCTGAGTTAAGGTCTACAGGAGGGCAGCGGTCCCAATGATTATTATGTACCAACGTTTATTATAGGGGTGACATATTCTTTGTAGGAAGGAAAGAATGTTGTGAAACCTTATTCTTTTACCTTACCACCACACATAAACACAACCATCATCTGGATTAAACCACCCTGTAGGAGACAGGGGGAGATCTATATCTACCTTCTCTAAGGGCTTGCCTTTAGGGGCGCACCAGGGCTTGCCATAGATAAAATAAGCTAGTCCACATCTAGTAGCTACTGTGGGAGGTGGTTTGTGCTTAGAACTTGAGGAAACATTGTTATATATAAATTTCTGTGCCCCAACAGGTTCTGGCTGTGCCACTAAATGCAGTGTTTGGTTTTTAACATAATAAAAACATTCTCCTGTAGTGAGGTTAACATCACAGGGTTTCAACATGTGTTTTGTCTCCATGATGTTTTTCTGGAAATTTGTAGAATTATTTTCATCACCTCTAGCAAGATCCTCAGACTGAAGGGAGTAATATATTATTAGGACAACTCCACAGAATAACATCCAAGCTAGGGAGGCATACATCTGGCTACAATCCTTTTAGGATGAGTCTGTGCAATCATCCTTCAGTGGAACTCTGTCAAGCGCTGCAAGGAGAGCCAGGCGCCCCCGCAGTCCACGTGGGAGGTGGACAAGGGTCAGGTGAGCACTCATGTTGAAGAGTAGAGCGAAGCACAAATACTCGACAGTTTCAGGATATGAGCTCTTGGACACAATGAATCATCACTCATGATTCTGTGTGTGATTTTACATTTGAATCTTGGACTTAACCGTAATTCTTCTATCATGGTTTTGTGCATATAAAAAAGTATTTAATGGATGAACAATGCAAAGCAGAAAATACTCAAAATAAATTTTTATTTCCTGAGAACTACTATGTCCACCATTCTGCCCAATGACACTCCCATCTGCTCTCACTGCTGCACTACCTGGGCCTCCACCCAGAGCTGCTATAGAGCAGGAGGACATGCAAATAGGACCTCCTTCTGCTCATGAAAACCAGCCACCCTGACCCTGCAGCTCTGCACAGGAGCCCAGCCCTGGACTCCAGCTCATCCCACTCAGTGGTCAGGAGTCAACACAGGCTGCTCACCAAGGACTGTGTGCTCAGCTGGGTTTTCCTTGTGGCTGTTTTCAAAGGTGATTAATGGAGAACAGAGATCCTGAGTGTGTGAGTGGATAGGAGTGAGACAAAGAGTGTGAGTGAGTGTCCTGACCAGGCTGCCTCTGTGTTTACAGGTGTGCAGTGTGAGGTGCAGTTGGTGGAGTCTGGGGGAGGCCTAGTGCAGCTTGGGGGATCCCTTCAACTCTCCTGTGCAGCCTCTGGATTCACCTTCAGTGACTACTGGATGAACTGGGTCCGCCAAGCTCCAGGGAAGGGCCTGGAGTGGGTTGGGAATATTATCAACGATGGTGGTGAAACAAACTATGCAGATTCCGTGAAGGGCCGATTCACCATCTCCAGAGACAACTCCTAGAACACGCTGTACCTGCAAATGAGCAGCCTGAGAGCCAAGGACACAGCCACCTATTACTGTGCTAGAGACATAGTGAGGGGACCTCAGTGTGAGCCCAGACACAAATCTCCCTGCAGGGTGCCCAGGGCCAGCAGGGGATGCTTAGGACACAGGGAGTTCAGGGTCAGCCCAGCAGATATGGCAGAGGGCTTATGCTGGTTTCCTGAATCTGGGGCCTCTGCATATACCAGCCTCCCAGGGGAGCTCCTTGGACTTGTTTTGCTAAACCGTGATGTCTCTGAAGACAAGAATTCTCAATCTTTTCCTGATGCACTTCCACTTTTTCATTCCTGCCTCTATACACTTGACTGCTGGTTCTTTTGACATAATTCCAAGATCACACAAGACAATTGCTCAGGTTGCATCTGCAGCACCACCCCCTTTTCTCCCCTCCCTCCACAGCTTCCTTCCTCCATGTGCTGACCTTCCTCCCACTTGTTCACATGGAGCTCATTCAACAAAAGAAGAAAAAAAATATCAACAAATAAACGACTTAACACTACAGCTCAAAGCCCTAGAGAAAGAAGAGCAGACCAACAGCAAAAGTAGTAGAAGACAGGAACAGTTAAAATCAGAGCTGAAATCAATGAAATTGAAACAAAAGAAAAAATCAAAAAATTTAACAAAATGAAGAGTTGGTTCTTTGAAAAAATAAACAAAATTAATTAAACCTTAGCCATATACATAAGTGATCAATCTTCAGAAAGAGAAGTTAGGAAAACTACCCCATTCAAAATAGCCTCAAAAAAAAAAAAAAAAAACTTGGGAATCAATCTCACAAAAGAGGTGAAAGACCTCTACAATGAGAACTACAGAACACTAAAGAAAGAATTTAAAGAAAACCTTACAAAATGGAAAGACCTCCCATGTTCTTGGATAGACAGAATTAATATTGTCAAAATGGCCATACTACCAAAAGTGCTATACAGATTCAATGCAATTCCAATTAAAGTGCCAATGATGGGCCTTACAGAAATAGAGCAAGCAATCATGAAATTCATCAGGAAGAATAAGAAACCCAGAATAGCTAAAGCAACCTTAGCAGGAAGAGCGAAGCAGGGGGTATCGCAATACCACATCTTCAACTATACTACAAAACAATAGTAACAAAAACAGCATGGTATTGGCAGCAAAATAGGTAGATCAGTGGTACAGAATAGGGGACATGTACACAAGTCCAAATAAATACAATTTTCTCATACTAGACAAAGGTGCCAAAAATGTGCAATGGAGAAAAGATAGCCTCTTCAACAAATGGTGCTGGGAAAACTGGAAATCCACATGCAACAGAATGAAATTAAACCCCTATCCCTTACCCTGCACAAAACTCAACTCAAAATGGATTAAGGATTTTGGAATCAGACCAGAGACCCTTTATCTCGTAGAAGAAAAAGTAGGTCCAAATCTTCACCTTGTCGGCTTAGGATCAGACTTCCTTAACAGGACTCCCATAGCACAAGAAATAAAAGCAAGATCCAATAACTAGGACAGATTCAAACTAAATAGCTTTCTCTCAGCAAAGGAAACTCTCAGAATGTGAAGAGAGAGCCTACAGAGTGGGAGAAAAATCTTTGCCACTCACACTTTAGATAGAACACTAATTTCCAGAATATACAAAGAACTCAAAAAACTCTACACCAAGAATACAAATAATCCAATCAACAAATGGGCTAAGGAAATGAGCAGACAGTTCACAGAAGAAGATCTGCAAGCAATCAACAAACATATGAAAAAATATTCAACATCTCTAGAAATAAGAGAAATGCAAATCAAAAGTACACTAAGATTCCATCTCACCCCAATTAGAATGGCGATTATCAAGAATACAAGCAACAATATTTGTTGGCGAGGATGTGGAGAAAAACATAAACTCATACATTCCTGTTGGGTGGCAAATTAGTGCAACCACTCAGGAAACAATATGGAGATTCCTCAGAAAGCTTGGAATGGACCCACCATTTGACCCAGCTATCCCACTCCTTGGCCTATACCCAAAGGACTTAAAATCAGCATACTACAGAGATACAGCCACATCAATGTTCATACATGCTCAATTCATAATAGCCAGATTGTGGAACCAACCTAGGTGTCCTTCAATTGATGAGTGGATAAAGAAACTGTGGTATATATATATATATATATATATATATATATATATATATACACACAATGGAATATTACTCAGCCATAAAGAATAATAAAATTATGGCATTTGCAGGCAAATGGATGAAATTGGAGAATATCATGCTAAGTGATGTAAGCCAATCTCAAAAAATCAAAGGACGAATGATCTCGCTGATAAGTGGATGATGACACAAAATGTGGGGTGGGAAGGGGTGAGAATGGAGGAAGGAAGGACTTTATAGAGGAAAAAGAGAGGTGGGAGGGGTTGGGCAGAAGGGAAAATATAACAGAATGGATCAAACAACATTACCCTGTGTAAATTTATGATTACACAAATGGTATGCCTTTACTCCATGTACAGAGAAACAACATGTGTCCCATTTGTTTACGATAAAAAAAGTAAAAACAAAACAAAACCAAAAATAACGTTAATTCAAGAAAATGAATCTATGAGAGAACAAGAAATTACAAATTAAAGAATGTCAGGATTCTCAGTTGCACTGGCATATGCCTATAATCCTAGTGGTCAGGAGGCTGAGGCAGGAGGACTGCAGGCTAAAATTTAGCTCCAGAAATTCAGCAAGATCTTGATTCAAAAACAAGCAAACAAACAAACGAACAAATAAAGGAATAAATGACTGAGGAAGCATCTCAGTGTTTGAGTGTCCTGGTTCAGTTCCTGGTTCAATAAAAAAAAAATGTAAGAATTGAAAAAAAAACCTGAATCACAGCAAATTCAAGGCTTAGAGTGAGTGATTAGTAATTTTTCCAATATAAAAAATAATTTTGCAGGACAGAAGACACAGAGACAAACTCACATATATACCGCGATTTCACACTAGACGAAGTCATCGTAAACATATGTTGGAGAAAAGATAGTTTCTTCAACAAATGGTGCTGGGAAAACTGAAAACAAACAAAAACAAAACAAAAGAAAACAAAAAAACAAAAAAAAAAAAAAAAGAAAGAAAGAAAATATTTTGGTGCCTGGACAAATATGTTGGACTTTGGAGTCAACATTTTATTCCAGCAGTTGTATATATTCTGTTCTAATTCCAGCTCTTTGATGGACTTGGAGTTGAATATTTTGCAGAATAAAAAGAGCATCTGCTTTGCTTTCATTGCAACCAACTCTAAAGGAAAGACCATCATGGCCACCACCTCTGACAATGGCCAGGTGCTCATGGGCTGGTGGCTGTGTGTTTCCAAGAGGTTCCCAAGGCCCTTGTTCCACACAGAAAGCCCCTGCTTACCCCAAAATCCTACAGTGCCCTTGACATAAAGGGAGAATTATGTCACAGATGATGATGATGATGATGATGATGATGATGATGGTGATGATGATGATGATGATAGACAAAGTGATGTCTCATGGGCAAGATCCAGAAAAATGGATAGATAGATTACAAATACATAATAAAAGATAGTTTACAGATAGAGATAGGTGAGCAAATGATGGATCATCGGTGATAGAAATATAATAAAATGATGATGGATAATATGTATATGAAAAATGATGAATTGATTACAAAGAGGGATAGATAGATGATAGATGATAAATTATACATGATAGATCAGAGATAGATGATACATTGATGATAGATAGATAGATACATACATGCATAGATAGCAACAATTTGTCACTACTTCCCTGAGGCTAGGGAAACAATAACCCAATTTTAAGCCCTCCTGACCTTGGCCACTTGGCACTCTCAGTCAGGTTCCTTCACAACATTCCCTGGAACACAGGAGGAGGATTCTGGGCATGCAGAATGGAAACCAAAGACAGAGCTGAATTCTCCCAGGGCTGCAGCCTCCTTTACTCAGCAGAAACCCCTTGATCCTTTCCCCATCTCACCCTTAGGCACATATGTCCTGGCCATGGCCAAATAACTATGGGAAAACAAGTGGAGCCTGGCATTGTCTGCACTACAGCCACTGTGAATCCATCACTGCATTCCACATGAGAGTGATTATCAGGGCAAACACCTGTGAAAATGGCCAGGTGACAAAAGGCCAGGTCTACAGTACTTGGGCTGAAGGCCACTCCACAGGCCATGAAAGCTTAGATTGCATGGACTTGCTGGGAGAGTCCCAAGGTCAGGTGTGGCCTGGTGACCATGTGGAGAGCAGGGAGGCCCAGGTGCAGTGGAGGGAACTGTCTGACCCTCAGCTCAGCACCAGGTCCACAGGGATGCTGGCTGGTCCTCTCCCAGGCCTTTCACAAAAGGGAGCTACAAGTGGCCCTGTGTGCACTCAGCTCATGAAAATTGAAAGTGAGGACACAGGCTGGGTTTCTCCCTGCCTATGCCTGTGCCCTTTGCCCACTACAGAAGGAAGAAGCTTGTACCTGATGGTTCTGTGCCAGCTGGATTCTCCTGAGCTGCAGAAGTCCTTCAAGGGGAGGCACAGCCTTCTTCACTGCAGGTGCCTCTGAGGCCCACAGCTGGATGCATCCCTGGGAGCAGGGAGCAGCAGAGTGGAGAAGACACATGGTGTATTTCCAATTCAGGACAGGATCTGAGGACCTTACCAGGTATGGGTACCTGGGAGCTGTGGAGGATCGGGGGAGCAGTCACGTTCAAGGTTAGAGAAAAAGCCCAGATACTTGGTCACTCTTGCCAGACATGAGCTCATGGAAACAGTGAACCAGCACCATGTTTCTGTGTGTGGTTTTACATTTGCACCATAGAGTTAATACGGATGCCTCCATCATATAATTTTCTGTTTATATTAAATAATTTAAGATAATGGACATAAGCTCAAAGAAGAAGAAATTCACAGAAGATATAAAATCGAACAAAAAATGTATAAAAAATGCTCAATATCTAGTAATTAGAGGAATGCCAATAAAACTAAGATTTCATCTCACTCTAGTCAGAATAACAGGATAGTCAGGATAAGAATCATATAGTTATTTCAATTGACGCAGAAAAAGCATTCGACAAAATACACACCCCTTCATGCTGAAAACACTAGAAAAAATAGGGATAGTAGGAACATACCTGAACATTGTAAAGGCTATTTATGCTAAGCCCATGGCCAACATCATTCTTAATGGAGAAAAACTGAAACCATTCCCTTTAAAAATGGGAACAAGACATGGATGTCCTCATTCACCACTTCTATTTAACATTGTCCTCAAAACTCTAGCCAGAGCAATTAGGCAGACTAAAGAAATTAAAAGGATACGAATAGGAAAAGAGGAACTTAAGCTGTCACTATTTATGGATGACATGATTCTATATTTAGAAGATCCAAAAACCTCCTCCAGAAAACTTCTTGACCTCGTCAATGAATTCAGCAAAATAGCAGGCTATAAAATCAACATACATAAAGCTAAAGCATTTTTATATGCAAGCAATGAAACAGCTGAAAGGGAAATGAGGAAAACAACTCTATTTGCAATAGCCTCAAATAAAATAAAAACTTGGGAATCAATCTAACCAACGAGCTAAAAGATCTCTACAATGAAAACTACAAAACACTGAAGAAAGAAATTAAGGAAGACCTTAGAAGATGGAAAGATCTCCCATATTCTTGGTTAGGCAGAATTAATATTGTCAAAATGGCCATACTACCAAAAGTGCTATACAAATTCAATGCAATTCCAATTAAAATCCCAATGACATAACTTACAGAAATAGAGCAAGCAATCATGAAATTCATCTGGGAGAATAAGAAACCCAGAATAGCTAAAGCAATCCTTAGCAGGAAGAGTGAAACAGGGGGTATTGCAATACCAGATCTTCAACTATACTACAAAGCAATAGTAACAAAAAGAGCATGGTATTGGCACCAAAATAGACAGGTAGATCAATGGTACAGAATACAGAACATGGACACAAACCCAAATAAATAGAATTTTCTAACACTAGGCAAAGGTGCCAAAAATATGCAATGGAGAAAATATAGCCCCTTCAACAAATGTTGCTGGGACAACTGGAAATACATATGCAACAGAATGAAACTAAACCCCTATCTCTCACCCTGCACAAAAATCAACACACAATGGATCAAGGACGTTGAAATCAGACCAGAGACCCTGCATCTTATAGAAGAAAAAGTAGGTCCAAATCTTCACCTTGTTGGCTTAGGATCAGACTTCCTTAACAGGACTCCCATAGCAGAGGAAATAAAAGCAAGAATCAATAACTGGGATAGATTCAAACTAAATAGTTTTCTCTCAGCAAAGGAAACTATCAGCAATGAGAAGAGAGAGCCTACAGAGTGGGAGAATATCTTTGCCACTCATACATCAGATAGATCACTAATTTCCAGAATATATGAAGAAGTCAAAAAACTCTACACTAAGAATACAAATAAGCCAATCAACAAATGGGCTAAGGATATGAACAGACACTTCACAGAAGAAACATATGAAAAAATGTTCACCATCTTTAGTAATAAGAGAAATGCAAATCAAAACTACCCTAAGATTCCATCTCACCAATTAGAATGGTGATTATCAAGAATACTAGCGGTTTTCAAGATGGCGGCCTAGAGGGTGGCTGCATTTCATGTTGCTCCAGGACTCAGGATTCAAAAGAGGAGATATTGAGACGCTTGGGACCAACTCAAAGCAGCTGGGTGACTCTCACCCCCTGGGGGGGCATCCCGGATGGGTCGGTGGTCCCGGAACACAGGAAACTTTGTGAAGTAGAACTGCCGGCGAGACGCCCCTCCCCCCGCTGGAGCAGTGAACTCGGACAGCTGGGAGCGCCGTAAAGGAGGCCGCTCGGCACAGCGCTGGGACTCGGAGCAGCCACTGGGGCTCCGGCGGCTGCCCAGGGGAAGAGTGGCAAGGAGAACCGTGTGGACTCAGGACACCGGGGCCTGCCCTGAGGAGGAGGAGAGGAGTGTGGCCACTTGGATTCAGAGAGACTGCACCAGAGCTACAGGCGGTTGCCAGAGGAGAAGCCGCGCGGCGAGCTGTTTGGAATCAGAACGACGCTTCTGAACCCCGGGGCCTGCCCTGAGGACTAGGAGGAGGAAGAGGAGCGCGGGCGCTTGGATTCGGGTGACTACACCAGAGCTACAGGCGGTTGCCAGAGAAGGGGCTGCGTGGCGAGCTGTTTGGACTCTGACCACTTCTGAACCCCGGGGCCTGCCCGGAGGAGTAGGAGAAGGAGGAGGAGGAGCGCGGCGGGTCCTTTGGACTCGCAGTGACTGCATTAGCGCTCCAGGCGGCTGCTCAGAGGAGAAGGCGAGTGGTGAGTTGTTTGGTCTTAAAGTGACAGCTCCTGAACACAGGGGGGCTGCCTGGAGGAGAAGCGTGGTGGGACGCTTGGTCTTGAGTGGCCGCACCTGAGCTTCGGGCGGTGCCCAGAGGACCCGTGCAGCGGGTCACGTGGATTCAGAGCCACTCAGAGGGACTGCTCCTGAACACCCGGGGGGTTATCTGGAGAAGGAGGAGAAACGGGGAGGGTCACTTCGACTCGGAGTGATTGATTGCCCCGGGCTACGGGTGGTTGGTGGGAGGAGGAGGCACGAAGTGAGTTTCTTGGACTCCTAGTGACCGCACCAGCATACTGGGCGGCTGTCTGGAGGAAGAGGCCTGTGGCGGGTCTCTGGGACTCAGAGCGATTGTTCGGGGCCACAGGTGGCTGCTCAGAGGAGGGGCCACGCAGCCAGGCGATTAGGTGCAGAGCAGGGTCCCAGGATCTAGGAGGCTCCTGGGTGGAAGAGCCGCACAGAGACAGGCTTAGGGCGGAGCGAAGGTTCCAGGCCTGTGGGCAAATTCTCTGAGGAGGGGCAGCCTAAGGAGATTCATCTGCGAAGGGTGAGGCTCCCAGGCCCAGGAGGTAGGGCCAGGCCCCTGGAAACTTTGCAGAGGAAGGCAGCCCAGCCCAGGCAGTAGCTGTAAATTGAGGGGAACCTCTAGGAGGAAACTGACCAGCGAGACCTCCCCACTGGGTGAGACTTCCCTGCCTGGTGAGGTTTCCCCACAAGGACGGTAAAACCAGAGACACAGGCCCAAACAGGCCTTGCCTCAGCCCACAGCCTAGGTCCCCTTTGGATGACCATTGGTCAACAAGTGGAGGCACCTCTGCCCACTAGCAGGGAATATACCCCACCTGAAGGCCACCACTCCTAGAGAGGCAGCTTCCTTGTGGAGCACCGCATTATCAACTTCCTCCAAGACTTCAGCCTACTGAAGGCTAAGAGGGGATATATATAGAAATCTTCAGGGACATTGTAAGTCAATAGAGGAAATCTGCAATATCTCAGCGGTCCACTGATACCTGAACAATATGAGAAAACAAGGAAAGAAAATGATGCAAACAAATCTAGATGTTACATCAATAAAACCCAATGACAGCATGGCAGAAGAAATGACAGAAAAGGAGTTCAGAATGTACATAATTAAAATGATCAGAGAAGCAAACGATGAGATGAAAGAGCAAATGCAAGCATTGAATGATCACACCAATCGACAGTTAAAAGAGCAAATACAGGAAGCAAAAGATCATTTCAATAAAGAGTTAGAGATATTGAAAAAAAACCAAACAGAATTCCTTGACATGAAGGAAACAATAAACCAAATTAAGAACTCCATAGAAAGCATATCCAATAGGATAGAACACCTGGAAGACAGAACCTCAGACATTGAAGACAAAATATTTAACCTTGAAAACAAAGTTGAACAAACAGAGAACATGGTAAGAAATCATGAACAGAATCTACAAGAACTATGGGATATCATGAAAAGGCCAAATTTAAGAATTATTGGGATTGAGGAAGGTCTAGAGGAACAAGCCAAAGGAATGAACAACCTATTCAATGAAATAATATCAGAAAATTTCCCAAATCTGAAGAATGAAATGGAAAATCAAGTTCAAGAGGCTTATAGGACTCCAAATACACAAAATTATAACAGACCCACACCAAGGCACATTATAATGAAAATACCGAACATACAAAATAAAGACAGAATTTTAAAGGCTGTGAGAGAAAAGAACCAAATTACATTCAGGGGGAAACCAATACGCATATCAGCAGATTTTTCAATCCAGACCCTAAAAGCTAGAAGGTCCTGGAACAACATTTTTCAAGCCCTGAAAGAAAATGGATGCCAACCAAGAATCTTATACCCAGCAAAACTTACCTTCAAATTTGACGATGAAATAAAATCCTTCCATGATAAACAAAAGCTGAAAGAATTTACAAAAAGAAAGCCAGCATTACAGAACATTCTCAACAAAATATTCCATGAGGAAGAGATGAAAAACAAAGAAGCAAATCAGCAAAGGGAGGAATTATCCTAAAGGAATTGTCAAATGAAGGAGGAAACAAGTTGTGTCAAACAAATAAATAAACAAAATTTTAAAAATGAACCAAATGACCGGGAAACCAAATCATATCTCTATAATAACCCTGAATGTTAATGGCCTGAATTCATCAATCAAAAGACATAGACTGGCAGACTGGATTAAAAAGAAAGATCCAACAATATGTTGCCTGCAAGAGACTCACCTCATAGAAAAAGATACCCATAGATTAAAGGTGAAAGGATGGGGAAAAACATACCATGCACATGGACTCAGCAAAAAAGCTGGAGTATCCATCCTCATTTCCGATAATGTGGACTTCAAGCCAAAGTTAGTCAGAAGGGATAAAGAAGGTCATTTCATACTGCTTAAGGGAAGCATAAATCAGCAAGATAAAACAATCATAAACATCTATGCCCCAAACAGTGGCTCATCCATGTACATCAAACAATCCTTCTCAATTTCAGAAACCAAATAGACCATAACACAATAATACTAGGTGATTTTAACACGCTTCTCTCACCACTGGACAGATCTTCCAGACAAAAATTGAACAAAGAAACCATACATCTCAATAACACAATCAATAATTTAGACTTAACGGACATTTATAGAATATACCATCCAACCAAGAACGAATACACTTTCTTCTCAGCAGCACATGGATCCTTCTCTAAAATAGACCATATATTATGCCACAAAGCTAATGTTAGCAAATACAAGAAGATAGAGACACTACCATGTATTCTATCAGATCATAATGGATTGAAGTTAGAAATAAATGAAAGAGTAAAACACAGAAACTATTCCAACATCTGGAGATTAAACAATATGCTATTATATGATGAATGGATAACAGAAGATATTAGGAAGGAAATTAAAAAAATTCTTAGAGGTAAATGAGAACAAAGAAACATCATATCAAAATCTCTGGGACACTATGAAAGCAGTACTTAGAGGGAAATTTATTTCATGGAGAGCATTTAATAAAAGAAGTAAAACTCAACAAATAAACAACATAACACTACAGCTCAAAGTCCTAGAAAAAGAAGAACAGAACAGCACCAAAAGTAGTAGAAGACAGGAAATAGTTAAACTCAGAGCTGAAATCAATGAAATTGAAACAAAAGAAACAATACAAAAAATTGACAATATAGTTGGTTCTTCAAAAAAATAAACAAAATTGATAAACCTTTAGCCACACTAACAAAGAGAAGACGAGAGAAAACCCAAATCACTAAAATTCAGAATGAACAAGGAAATATCACAACAGACAGGATGGAAATACAAAACATAATTAGAAGCTATTTTGAAAATCTATACTCCAACAAAATAGAAAATTTCGAAGACATCAACAGGTTTCTAGAGACATATGAATTGCCTAAACTGAATGAGGAGGACATAAACAATTTAAATAGACCAATTTCAAGTACTGAAATAGAAGAAGTCATCAAAAGCCTACCAACAAAGAAAAGTCTGGGACCAGATGGGTTCTCAGCCGAGTTCTACAAAACCTTTAAGGAAGAGCTCATTCCAATACTTCTCAAAGTATTCCATGAAGTAGAAGAGGAGGGAACCCTCCCAAACTCATTCTATGAAGCCAATATCACACTGATACCTAAACCAGACAGAGACTCATCAAGGAAAGAAAATTTCAGACCAATATCCTTAATGAACATCGACGCAAAAATTCTCAACAAAATTTTAGCAAATCGCATACAAAAACATATTAAAAAGATAGTGCACCATGATCAAGTGGGTTTCATCCCAGGGATGCAAGGTTGGTTCAACATCAGGAAATCAATAAACGTAATTCACCATATTAATAGACTTAAAGTCAAAAATCACATGATTATTTCAATAGATGCAGAAAAAGCATTTGATAAAATACAGCACCCCTTCATGCTCAAAACACTAGAAAAAATAGGGATAGTGGGAACATTCCTTAATATTGTAAAGGCCATTTATGCTAAGCCCATGGCTAATATCATTCTAAATGGTGAAAAACTGAAAGCATTCCCCCTAAAAACTGGAACAAGGCAGGGATGCCCTCTTTCACCACTTCTATTCAACATCGTTCTTGAGACTCTGGCCAGAGCAATTAGACAAACCAAAGAAATTAAAGGGATACGAATTGGAAAAGAAGAACTCAAACTATCCCTGTTCGCTGATGACATGATTATATATTTAGAGGAACCTGGAAATTCCACCAGAAAACTCTTAGAACTCATAAGTGATTTCAGTAAAGTAGCAGGTTACAAGATCAATGCCCATTAATCCAACGCATTTTTATACATAAGTGATGAATCTTCAGAAAGAGAAATTAGGAAAACTACCCCATTCACAATAGCCTCGAAAAAAATAAAATACTTGGGAATCAATCTCACAAAAGAGGTGAAAGACCTCTACAATGAGAACTATACCACACTAAAGAAAGAAATTAAAGAACACCTTAGAAGATGGAAAGTTCTTCCATGTTCTTGGATAGGAAGAATTAATATTGTCAAAATGGCCATACTACCTAAAGTGCTATACAAATTCAATGCAATTCCAATTAAAATCCCAATTGTGTACCTTACAGAAATAGAGCAAGCAATTATGAAATTCATCTGGAAGAATAAGAAACCCAGAATAGCTAAAGCAATCCTTAGCAGGAAGAGTGAAACAGGGGGTATTGCAATACCAGATCTTCAACTCTACTACAAAGCAATAGTAACAAAAACGGCATGGTATTGGTACCAAAATAGAAAGGTAGATCAATGGCACAGAATAGAGGACACGGACACAAACCCAAATAAATACAATTTTCTCATACTAGACAAAGGGGCCAAAAATATGCAATGGAGAAAAGATAGCCTCTTCAACAAATGGTGCTGGGAGAATTGGAAATCCATATGCAACAGAATGAAACTAAACCCGTATCTCTCACCATGCACGAAACTAAACTCAAAATGGATTAAGGACCTCGGAATCAGACCAGAGACCCTGCAGATTATAGAAGAAAAAGTAGGTCCAAATCTTCACCTTGTTGGTCTAGGATCAGACTTCCTTAACAGGACTCCCATAGCACAAGAAATAAAAGCTAGAATCAACCACTGGGATAGATTCAAACTAAAAAGCTTTCTCTCAGCAAAGGAAACTATCAGCAATGCGAAGAAAGAGCCTACAGAGTGGGAGAATATCTTTGCCAATCATACTTCAGATAGAGCACTAATCTCCAGAATCTATAAAGAACTCAAAAAACTCTACTCCAAGAATTCAAAAAGTCCAGTCAACAAATGGGCTAAGGAAATGAATAGACACTTCACAGAAGAAGATCTACAAGCAATCAACAAACATATGGAAAAATGTTCAACATCTCTAGTAATAAGAGAAATGCAAATCAAACCACCCTAAGATTTCATCTCACCCCAATTAGAATGGCGATTATCAAGAATACGAGCAACCACAGGTGTTGGCGAGGATGTGGGGAGAAACGTA
Organism: Sciurus vulgaris; assembly: GCF_902686455.1. Lineage (NCBI taxonomy): Eukaryota > Metazoa > Chordata > Mammalia > Rodentia > Sciuridae > Sciurus > Sciurus vulgaris. Next base: position 209,288 of record NC_136462.1, read on the forward strand.
CACTCATACACTGCTGGTGGGGCTGCAAATTAGTGCAGCCACTCTGGAAAGCAGTGTGGAGATTCCTTAGAAAACTTGGAATGGACCCTCCATTTGACCCAGCTATCCCACTCCTTGGCCTATACCCAAAGGACTTAAAATCAGCATACTACAGAGATACAGCCACATCAATGTTCATAGCTGCTCAATTCACAATAGCCAGACTGTGGAACCAAACTAGATGCCCTTCAATTGATGAGTGGATAAAGAAACTGTGGTATATATATACAATGGAATATTACTCAGCCGTAAGAATGATAAAATTATGACATTTGCAGGCAAATGGATGAAATTGGAGAATATCATGCTAAGTGAGATAGGCCGATCTCAAAAAGCCAAAGGACGAATGATATCGCTGATAAGTGGAGGATGACACATAATGGGGGGGAGGGAAGGGTTAGAGTTAGGGTTAGGGAGGGGGGCAAGTATGGAGGAAGGAAGTACAGTATAGAGGGTAAAGAGGGGTGGGAGGGGTGGGGGGAAGGGAAAAAATAACAGAATGAATCAAACAACATTGCTCTATGTAAATTTATGATTACACAAATGGTATGCCTTTACGCCATGTACAAACAGAGAAACAACATGTATCCCATTTGTTTACAATAAAAAAAAAAAAAAGAATACTAGCAACAACAGGTGTTGGAGAGGATGTGGGGAAAAAGGTACACTCATACATTGATGTTGGGGCTGCAAATTAGTGCAGCCACTCTGGAAAGCAGTGTGGAGATTCCTTAGAAATCTTGGAATAGACCTACCATTTGACCCAGCTATCCCACTCCTCGGCCTATACCCAAAGGACTTAAAATCAGCATACTACAGAGATACAGCCACATCAATGTTCATACCTGCTCAATTCACAATAACCAGATTGTGGAACCAACCTAAATGCCCTTCGATTGATGAATGGATAAAGAAACTGTGATATATATATATATATATATATATATATATATATATATATATATAATGGAATATTACTCAGCTATAAAGAATATAATAAAATTATGGCATTTGTGGGCAAATGGATGAAATTGGAGAATATCATGTTAAGTGAGATAAGTCAATCTCAAAAATCCAAAAGGCCAATGATCTCACTGATAAGCAGATGATGACCCTCACCAACTGTGGACGCCAAAGCCCGTGACTGCCCATTCCTCATCATTTCCATACCTCTTCAACCATCCTCCCTGTGTGAACTTAGCACCACACCCTACCTGAGCTGCAGTTCTTCAGCTTCTTTTGAGGCAGAGACAAACGTTTTGAATCATCTCTGAGGGAATGGCCACCATCATTTGGAGGGGCAGCTCCCTTCCTGAGACACCTATAGGAGACTGGTGACTCTTTGACAGGTACCACAGTGGCATCCAGTAACTGAGGACTTGGAGGTTTGAGTGGTGGATGACAATGAACCATAGATTTTTTTTTTAAATTTAAATTTTTATTTCTTCTTTTTTTCTCACTCTATTTTTCTTATATTTAACTATTGCCTTAAAGTTTTTTCTCCCTTTTCTCATGCTAAAGTCCAACTTCTTTTGATTCCACTCTCACTCATCCCTTGATCAGGTACCTCTATTTACTCATTTCTTATCCCATTAACAGTTACTTCGTACACCCCTCCCATCCTCTTTTTCCACCACTAGAAGTTGTAGAGCTCATTGCAAGCCTGTTGGCTATGCTGTAGATAATAATGGGTCTCATCCTATCTGTTTATTACAATACTGTTAATATATTTTTAGGGACTATCTGGTGTGGGACTGCATATTGTTTGTATTAGGTGTTGCTAATATTGATCTTCCCCTAAAGGAGAGGTATTGGAAACCTTCAGTGTCACAATAAGATTACAGGGGAGAAGCTGTAATACCTCAGATATTCATTGCTAGAGGGGACTATACAGAAACAATATGAAAAATCAGGGGAAGAAATTGTCCCTAACAAACAAAGATGCTATTTTGATAGACTCCAATGAAAGCATGGCAGTAGAAAGGAGAGAAAAGGAGTTTAGAATCTACATAATTAAAATGATCCTTGAAGCAAAAGATGAGATAAGAGAGTAAAGACAGGCAATGCATGATTGCTCCAATAAACAGAAGAGCAAATGCAGAAAGCAAAAGAGCACTTCATTAAAGAGATTGAGATTCTAAAAACAAAAACAAAAACAAAGACTTGAACTGAAATAGCCAAAAAACAAATTAAAAACTCAATAGAAGGCATCACCAACAGAATAAATCTTGTGAAAGACAGAATCTCAGATAATAAAGACAAAATATTTAATCTTGAAAAGAAAGTTGACCAAACTAAGTAGATGGTAAGGAATCATGAATGGAATGTCCAAGAGTTAGGGGATATCATAAAGAAATCAAATCTAAGTGTTTTTGAGATTGGGGAATACACAGATATATAAACCAAAGGAATGAACAAACTGTTCAATAAAATAATATGAGAAAATTTCCCAAACCTGGAGAATTAAATGCAAAAATCAAATACAAGAACACCAAATGCACAAAATTACAACAGATCCACAGCAAGGCACATTCTAATGAAAATACCCCACATATGAAATAAAGATAGGATTTTAAAGGCTTTGAGAGAAACCCATCAGATTACATATAAGGGGAAAGCAATAGAAATGTCAGCAGATTTCTCAGTTCACACCCTAAAAGCAAGAAGGGACTGGAACAATATATTTGAAGCTCTGGAAGAACATGGATGCCTACCAAGAATTTTATACCCAGCAAAACTAAACTTCAGATTTGATGATGAAATAAAATCTTTCCACTATAAAAATAGTTAAAAGAATTTAAAAATCAAAGCCTGAAATACAGATCATCCTCAGCAACATATTTCATGAGGAGGAAGGGAAAAACAACAATACAAGTCAGCCAAGGGAGGAACTACTCTAAAGGAAAAGCCAATCAAAGGAGAAACCAAGTCAAGTTAAAAAGTGAAAATAAGCCAAAATGACAAGGAATACAAATCATATCACAATAACAACACTGAATGTTAATGGCATAAACTCATTAATCAAAAGACATAGAATGGCAGATTGGATCAAATAGAAAGACCCAACAATATTCTGCATTCAAGAGACTCTTCTCATAGAAAAAGACATACACAGACTAAAGGTGAAAGGATGGGGAAAAACATAACATGTACATGGACTCAGTAAAAAAAGCAGGGGTCTTCATTCTCATGTCAGATAAAGTTGACTTCAAGTCTAAGTTATTCGGAAGGGTTAGAGAAGAATATTTCCTACTGTTCCAGGGAACCACAAACCAGCAAAACATAACAATTTTATATATTTATGCCCCAAACAATGAACCATCAATGTACATCAAACAATCCCTCTCAATTTTAATAATCAAATAAACCAAAACACAATAATATTGGGTGATTTTAACATACTGCTGTCACCAATAGATAGATCCTCCAAACAAAAACTGAAAAAAGGAAACTATAGAATTAATAATACAATCAATGATATAGACTTAATTGTTATATACAGAGTATTTCATCCATCATCAAGCAAATACAGTTTCTTCTCAGCACCTCATGGATCCTTCCCCCAAATAGACCCTATGCTATGCCACAAAGATGACATTAGTATATGCAAAAAAGTAGAGATACTTACCTTGTATTCTATCAGACCATAGGGACATGCAATCAGAATTCAATGATAAAGTAAAAAACAAAAATTATTCCAAAACCTGGAGACTAAATAATATGCTACTGAATGATGCAACAATAACAGAAGACATCAGGGAGGAAATAAAAAAAAATTCTTAGAAGTAAACGAGAACAATGACACAATATATCAAAATCTCTGGGACACTCTGAAATCAGTACTAAGAGGAAAGCTCATTGTATTGAGTCATACATTAAAAGAAATGCAAAGTCTACAACTAAATGACCTAACATTACATCTCGAAGACCTAGAGAAGGAAGAACAGATAAACACCAAAAGTAGTAGAAGAATGGAAATAATTAAAATCAGAACTGAAATCAATAAAATTGAAACAAAAGAAACAATTCAAAAAATTGACAAAAATGTTGAGTCTTTGAAAAAGTAAACAATATTGATAAACCCTTAGCCACACTAATGAAGAGGAGAGATAAATCTCAAATTACTGAAATTCGTGATGAAAAAGGAAAGCAAGACCATGACAGATACCACTGAAATACATAACATATTAGAAGCTACTTTGAAAATCTATAATTCAACAAAATAGAAATATGAAAGACATTGACAAATTTTTAGAGACATGATCCTCCCAAACTGAATCAGGAAGACAGACACAATTTAAACAGATCAATTTAAAGCATCAAAATAGAAGAAATCATCTATTTCTATAGGAGGGTGCAGTGGGTTGAGCAACCAAGCCAGTGGCAATCCCTGTCTTTCATCCATAAAGAGGTGGCAAGGACAGTTAGAGTTAGTAAGAGAGGGGGGGAAGATATGAGAGCATCTCTGAGATTGTAAAAAGTGTTGACCACTAAAATCAGGGAAGTGAGGGGTCCATGAGGGGTCTCCGTTTCTGCCTGATATAAATGTTCAGCAAGAAATGCAAAGTTGGGGACCCAGGGCCTGAAGAAGCCAGCCAAACACAGAAAGGAAAGAAGACAATCCTCTGGTTTGGGTGGCTGTAGGTCCCGGAGCACTTGAATTCTGTCTATTGTGGGCTCTTAGAGGTAAGAGTGAGGAGTATGCCTAAATATGTGACTGAAGAGGTAGAAAGCTGGGCCTTGGCTGGAGAGACCCAATAGCCTCGAGATCCTAGAAAGTTAAGGGGTTGGGTGGTGTGACTTTGGTAGGTGTGAAGAGATGAGCTGCACAAGAGGAGGTCATCCACATACTGTAGAAGAACACTATCTCCCAAATTACAAGTAGCCAAATCCTGAACCAGAGTTTGTCCAAAGAGGTGAGGACTGTTCCAGTAACCCTAGGGTAGTTCTGTCCATGTTAGCTGTTGAGACCTAAAGCATGTAGGATCCTCCCATGTGAAGACAAAGAGGAAATAAGATTCAAGATGGGGAGGAACTGTAAAGAAGAATCCTTGAGGTCCAGGACTGTGAAGCAAGAGGTGGAAGTGGGAATGTGAGAAAGAAGAGTGTGAGGGTTACAAACCCCTGGGTGGATGGGAATGACGGCCTCGTTAATTTGGTGGAGATCCTGGACCAAGCGATAGGCCCTTGAGGGTTTATGTACTGGAAGATAGGGTACTGCAGAGGGAATCAGTAGAAATGAGGAGTCCCTGGTTAATCAACCAGTCTATCATGGGTTTAAGTCCTTTTTGTGAGCAAGGGAGACAGGAAACTGGGTACAAAAAGGAAATGTAGGCTGAAGCTTCAGATGGATAAGAACTGGCTTATGGTGGGAAGCTATGATTGACTTGGAGGTGTCCCAGATTTGGGACAGGTCTGGGGGCAGCGTAGAGTATGTGCTGTAAGAGTAGTAGAGAGTGTGAGGATCAGAGGTAAGAAGAGGCATGCAGTAGGCTCCCTGGTGAGAAGTTGTAAGGTAGCCCCTAGGAGTTGAAGAATATCCTTATCTAGGAGGGGATGACAGGAGGGTATGACCAGGAAAGAGGGTGTTAAAGGGTATCCCTCTAGGGTACAGGTTAATTTAACTGTTTTTTGTTTTGGAAAGAGGGTGTTCCATCAATTTCCATATATAAGACCTGGGAAAGAAACAAGGTCCCGAGTGAGTGGGCAAGAAAATATAGGTAGCTACCATGTCCACAAGGAAGGTTATGGACTTACCCACTAACTGGAGTGTTACCCTGGGCCTGGTGAGGGTGATGGGAGTCCTTCAGCCAGGACTTCAGTCTTTCAGTTTCCACGAATCCTAACAGCTCAAGGAAAGGTCATACGCTTCGCCTGGCAGTCATACCCATGTGTAGAGGCACTGGGGAGGGCCAACAATAGGGCAGTTGCTCTTCCAGTGTCCTGCTTGTTTTGCAGGTAGGACACAGCCTGGAGGGGGGCCATGGGTTTCAGCATCAACGGGCCCAGTGACCTTTGCATCCACACTTGAAGCAAGCCCCTGGTGGAAAGGATTGCTGGTTCCGGAAGCTGGAGCCACACGTCACAAGGCAGCTGTAAGTCTTGGGTTCAGAGTGTTACCTTTCTCTGTAAATGAGCCTACCTGGCCAGTTTGGCTGATTCCTCTCAGGCATTGTAGACTTTGAAGGTCATTTTTACCAGAACTCAAATAGGGGTCTGAGGGCCCTCCTCAACTCGTTTGAACTTCTTTCTGATAACTGGAGCCACTTGAGGAATAAAGTGGGTTGCTTGTACCATCACCCCAGAAGAGACTAAGGTTCCAGTTGAGTATACTTGGAAAGGGCCCTTGTGAGATGATTACAGAATAAGGCCAGATTTTCTTCTGCATCCTGGGTAATTTCCCTCAACTTATTAAAATGAACCACACTGTTGGATACTGCATGCATGCCCTCTAAGGTATTGGACCTTGCAGTTGCAATTGTGATAAGTCATATGGCCTTCTTGCTAGTCCTAATTTGGTTTGGTTATTGGGACTGCTGCTGTGCCTGTGGGTAGGGTCATGCTGTTAGGTGGACCTGGTTGACATGATCTTGTGCTGCCTGCTGGATGTGGGTTCATTCATCTGGGGTGAGAGTGGAAGACAGAACAACATAGAAGTCATGCCAGTTGAGGTTGTAAGCCTGAGAGAGATGCCTAAATTCCTTAATATAAGTAGAGGAGTCAGCAGAGAAAGACCCTAGGTCCTTCTCAATCTGGGAAAGATCATAAAGTGAGAATGGGACATGGACTTGCACAGTGCCCTCTGAACCAGCCATTTCCCACAAAGGACAAATACAGGGTGCCAGGCAAGCTCAGGTGCAGGTAAGAACTGCGGAGTGAAGACCCAGACTCCAGCAGCTGGGTAGAAGCAGGCTTGTGGCGAGCAGCCTGCAAACTCATTTACTGGAGGAATAACAATATATTTTATAGATTTTTTGCCCAATCACAATGTGCCACGGGGGATCATACCAACAGGCCCCTATACAGATTCCCTTGGCAATACTAAGTCAATTTTGGGCAGTTGTTTACATTCCTAGGTGGCCAGAATTGAATGCTCCTTTCTGCAAGTTTACACACCTGAGTCGTTAACTGCTGCAAGCCAAAAACTAGGATTTCTCCCAACAGAAAAAGGAGTCATGGATTGGGTGGTGGGGGAACCTGATGAGATTGGGTGTGGGTGCTAACAGGAGAGGAGGGAGGTGGGGAGAAAAAGGGATATTCTGGGGAAGAAGGAGTAGGGGAACCTGAAGCTGTAGGAGGAGAGGAGAGAGAAGAGGAGGAAGTCTAGACTGAGTAGGGAGAGGGGAAATGGGAGCGTGGAGGTGAGAGTAGTTCCAGTGATTCTGGAAATGAGGAAGAGGATGCAGAGGGGCAGTGTGAGAGGGGTTTGGGACCTTTTCTGGCTAGGAGAGCTTGGGCAGTAGAACAGGTAGAACAAAGGGAAGCACGAGATCATAGATCCCAAAAGGTCTTAACATAAGGCACTCCTGATCATTTCTCTGTCCAGGAACAGTAATTTTCCAATGAGTGAGGATTTGAAGGTCAAAAGTTTGCACTCCGTAACAGAATGTCAGCAATGACTTTGTGGGTCATAAGTTCTGATATAATAAAATTTGTCCATGTAATTTTGTGATTATTACATTTATACTGAGAGAGAAATCATGTATTTCTTCCTTGCATTTTTCCATGAAATACATACAGAAGTTTTTTTTATTATCTCTCAGAACCCAGGTGCACCCATCCCACAGATGGAGTGTTGATAGGTTTTGTCTGAAGGACCCTTTCCTGGTGCATGGGTGGGACAGATCAGGAAGGTCCTCTCCTGCACACATCTGTGGATGGACTAGTCAGGGGATGAGCAGGACGAGAGGGTGGAGGCAGGGTGTGTGCACACAGCAGGAAGCCTCTCCTCCCGAGGCCCCTGTCTCTCTTCTCTGCTGTGATACAACAGGGCTGGCTGTGGCCCTGAATCTCAGCAAGGTGAGGCATCTGAGTTGTTTTTGAGAAACAGTTAGTATCTCTGGTCTAGGATGTGATGAACAAGATCCTAGGCTCTGTCTCCTGTTCCATCATGAAGAGGAGGAATCTCCACCTCCACCCGCATTCTCACTTCACACTATTCGCAATAGCCAGGGTATAGAATTGACCTGTGCCCTCAGTAGGAGAGGGAACCTGAGTAATCATGGAATACTACTCAGCCATTAACAATGGTGGCTCTCATTTGGGACAGCACAGGGGTCGCTCAGGACTCTACACTGAATTTCATGAGCCAGACACAGACAGACAGGAATCATTGTCTCACAATTCTAAACTGAACAGTTATTCCCGAAGTGCACAGAGAAGAGGGAGGCCACCAGAGCCTGGGGCAGTGGACCTGGGGAGAGCCTTGTGAGCTGTTGTCCATTCTGTTAGCAGGGGGAACACCTCCCCAAGACAGCCACTGCTCTGCAGGTGGCTGCAGTGAATGACCATCTACTGTGGACGTGCAGCAGCACTGAGAGAGCAGGTGTAATTTTCCAACCTTGAAATTATGGATGTCAGAGGTGCAGCCCATGCTAAGAACTGGATTTAGCAACTCCACTGTTGTGACCATGGGTAAATTCATGGGAGCTAATGAGCCCCCTGGGTCCTGCTTTACCCCCTATGACCTGTATTAGAATTTCATTAAATAATGATGGTCAGCAGACACTTAGAACCAAGGTTTAGCGCTGTCTATGCAGGTTTCTGTTTGGAGCTGGTAAATGCATTACTCAGAGGACCTTGCTAAGACCTCCAGGCCATAAGATTGAGCTTCATGAGATTGCAGAGTTAATAGTTGATATAATGGGCACATGAAGCTCAGTAGCATGATTGTGCTACTCACCGCTGTCAAGTGGAGGGTCCAAGCGTCCTGCTGGTGTCAAGAACAGAGCTGGCACCGAGGGCCTGGGCTAGCATGCTGTCCTGGTCTCTCCCTCCACAGAGCTGTGACACAGGCCTTGGGCTCGTGACTTACAATGTCCTGGTAATGAAATCAGGAAGCACTGGTGGGATGCCCATGATGCAGGGCGCTGCTTGGGGCACTCCCTGCACTCCCTCCTCCCTCCCTCCAGAGGATGAAGGAGAGAGGCCACCACTCCCTGGAACCAGAGCAGGGCTGCCCCTGGGTCTGCTGACACATTTACAGGTAAGACCTGTAGAGATATTGGAGTGGAACATAACAGGCAAGTGCTCATCACAGCAAGTTAGGAAAGCAGCTACCTGGGTCTGGTTCCCCTGTGAATGACTCTCCAAACAAGAGTGTACAGAGAGCTGGGCAGGTGGAATCCAGGGACCTCTCTGCAGATCAAGAGGGAGCTGCACATAGGGAGGGACTACTCACTGAAACACAGCTTGTCTGGGGTTTGAGTCACTTGGAGAGAATGCCTCCTTCTCTTTTCAGATGCTCACCATCACACATGTGGCAAAAGTCAGAGCAGGTCTTGTGTCCAGTCTCGCTGAATCTGTTGCTGGTGTGTCCTGACCACAGGACATTTATAGTGAAGAAGACCACAAAAATGTAACACCACCAAATTGACAGTGTCACATGCTTTCCAGGGACACAAAGCCATGACACAGTAGAGGAGAGTTGGAGAGAAGGAAACAGACTGTACTGGGTTTAGCACTGAGAAGACATTACCCAGAACAGAGTAGAGGGCAGGAGTGAGACTGGGCAGCAGGAAGGAAGCAGGGCCCTGGGGATGGTGCTAGGCTGAGGAAAGAGGGTTCATCCTTCAACACCCTTCCAGCACCTAGAAACAAACTGCTCTCCTGTCACAGGTAAAACTCCACTTGGGTTTGGAATCCCTGCTCTCAGCACAGGCTGCATAATCAGGTCTGATGGCGACACTTTCTGTGCAGTGACCTGAACTGCATGGTGTCTTCACGTGAGCTGCGTGAACACTTCATGGCGCCGGGGATTCCTGCCACCGACGAGGGTCTGCAGTGGACTCAGAACCCTGAAGACACACTGTGCCCAGGACACTTCTGACCCCCAACTTGTTGCCAGTTGACACCAGCTTGAGATGCCCAGGACCCCTGGCTGCTGGGAGAGGCAGCTTCACCTGCCTGGGATTCCAGCCCTGTGGCTGGACTGCAGGGTCACAGAGAGGGACGCCCTGGGCTCTGTTCCAGCTCATGTCAGTGCCCAGCTGTCCTGGGAGTCCAGCTCCTGTCTGGATGAGGAACAGAACTGACAATGTTTATATCCCAGATTGTCCTAGGCAACTCCTGGTTCAATCCAGAAAATTAAGTCATTTGTTTATTTTTTCAGAAACATGTCTTCAGAACTACACCATTGATTTTATATTAAAAAATTGTACTTTGCTGGTAGAGTTTTAATTTTTGTAATATGTGTCAATTACGTTTCTATGAATGATATTTCGAAGCTTTTAGTCATGTAAAGATTTTAGTAGAGCACTTTAAGTGTAGACAATTATTGGTTCATTTTGCCATATCCATAGAAGACATCCATCACATGGATCAGATGAACAGCAGAGAGATTGCTATTGCATATTGGGTAGATCTGAAATTTCTATATAAGGCATGAACTTCTCAAAGTTTTAGCTATCTTTCTTTATACAAATTATAAATACAATGATTTTCCCTCATTGTAAGACCTTTGCAGCCTGAGAAACAACCTACTAATAATCATATATCCATACTTTCTTTCTGTTCAGGCAAACAAAAACAATATTGCATTTGAATTTAGAAAGAATTTCCACAGTGGTTTACATTCTGTTACATTCACAAATTGAAACCTCAGGACTTGCTCTGGGGCCTCGCTCAGCCCCGTCCTGAGCCCTGGTGGATGCTGGGTCACTTCCCCTAACATGACGATCCTCACTTGCAGCCAGTCTGTACTTGATTGCTTAAGCCTGCTTTCCTCATTACAACACTTGCACCAGGTTAAGGAAATTAATTTAGGGATCTGACAGGGGAATACACTTTGAAGGGCCTGAATGAGCAGTGATGGGTTGTATGCTGCTGTCTTTCACATGCGATGGTGTGTGATCATCAACACCACTAAGAAGGTCAGCCTCTCTCTCCATCAGACACACAGCTGGTGATTCCTGCTGTATTTCCATAGTCACACTGAAACCTAGTCCTTGTGAGGCAGAGGACAGCACCTGACACATGAGGGAGGGGGCCATGATGGACCCAGGCTGTGCACACCAGCTGTCCATCACCTGTTCTTCCTTGGTGTTGGGAGCCCCCAGCTGCTGGGCTGCAGTCACTGTGAAGCACAGCCTGGCTGTGGCCACAGGTGCATGTGAGCTGCAGGGCACCAGGACAAGGCCCTCTCTGCACCTGGTCCTCACCACCCACCCCACCCTCACCCACCCTGCACCTTCCCATCTCCAGGGGCCACTGGTCCTCTCTCTGTCCAGGAGGCTGATGCAGGAGCTTCCCCACATGAGTGCTGGTGTGGTGATGGCCTCCCTCTGCCTGACTTAGGTCAGCTAGGTCCATGTGCTCCAGGTCCATGCCCATGGCCAGGAGGGACAGGATGCCATTCCCTTTGGCTAAGGTTCATTCCTCCTCTGTGGACAGCTTATTTTCCACATCTCCATTAAGGGACAACATGGTGATCAAGAATAGTGCTTCACTACTCCAGGGCCTGAGTCAAGGACAGGCCTCTCGGTGTCCATGCTCCACCTGCTGTGCACACTGGACAGTGGTCCTGTCCCCAGGCCTCAGGCTGCCCACCCCATGTTTCTGCTGGCCTCAAGTCATGCTGCACAGTGTGGCATCTCCTGCCTGCTGCTCTGCAATCTTCCTTCAACTGGTGGAAGTATGGTGCTGGGGTTTCAGTGGGCCTTGCTCCAAGGCTCTTCCAGAAGTGGTCCTAGGGGACTCTGTGTAGGAGCCACTTCTGGTACAAAGCTCTGCCTGAGTCCCAGGGCTACCTAGGGCAACCTCTGGAAACCAAGTGAAGGAAGACCCACCTGCCCCGCTTCTGCACCCTGTGTCCCTGCAGAGTTAGCACTATGGTTGCTGCCAGGTTTGCTGCTGGTAGACTATTCCAGCACCCAGATCAAAACTGGCACAGACCAACCATTTACCCAGTCCCAGGGCTGCATTCACTTCTGTAGATGTTGACTATGACCTGCTTAGGAACCGCACCTGTGTGAGCTGACTCCAGTCTGTGGGGCTCTGAGCAGCTCCAGAGGCTGATGATGTGCAGTGAGAGAGCTGCAGTGCAGCCGGTTCTGGAGACCAGGATGAAGATATCAAGGTGCTGCTCCTGGCCAGGGCTTCCTGAGGCTGCTCCACCACATGGCAGGTAGGCAGGAAGCAAAGAGAGAAAGGTGGGCCTGGAACACCTGAGTTGACTGGGATCACACTGGGGAGTCAGCATCTCAGGAAGTCACTCTAGCAGCCGTAGGGGAATCCAGGCGGCTGGATCTAGGGTGTCAGTTGATCTCTCCATTCATTGGCTGTGTGGACATGCTGAGAGTGACAGCTCAGCTGCAGTGAGACCAAGTAAATGTGGTCCCAGGAGGATCCCAAGGCATTTGTTCCAGACAGGAGTGGAGCTTCCTCCTGGTCTGCAGAGCTCATGAGCATGAGGGAGACCAGGATCACAGATGAGAGATTAGATGGATGAATGAATAGATATGAAGATAGACAGACAGACAGATAAATAGATATAGACACGCATACATACATACAAGATAGATATTGGTTTATGATAGATGACAGACAGGTAGAATACATTGACCTTATTAGCACTAAGGCCAGGGGAAATCTGACCGCACTTTAAAATCCCTTCCTGACCTTGACCACCTGTCCCCTTCATTCTGTCTCCTTCACACACTCCCTGGATTGGAGCAGGATGCTGGGCATGGAGAATAGGAACTACAGAGAAGGTTCAATTCTCCCAGGGCTGCAGCTTCCTTCACTCAGCAGAAGCCTCATGACGAGGGCCTCTCCTGCCCCCATCTCACCTTCAGGTACACATGTCCAAACATGGCCAAATCACCATGGGAACACAGCTGGAGCCTGGCACTGTCTGTACTAGAAGGGGCTGTGTCTCTGTCACTGTATCCAACATGGGAGAGATAATCTTCATCACCACCTGTGACAATGGCCAGGTGACCAAGGATCAGGTCAACAGTGCTGGGCTGAGGGTCACTCCACAGGCCAGGAGAGCTAAGAATGTCTGATCCTGTTGAGAAAGGCAAAAGGGCAGGAGGGACATGGAGACCATATGGAGAATAATTGGGGCCTGGAGCAGTGGTAGAAAACAAGCTTGACCCTCCACACAGCACCAGACCCATAGGGACCCTGTCTGGTCCTTCTCCCAGGCTCCTCACAAGAGGGGGCTACACATGGCCCTGTGTGCACTCATCTCATGGCAATTAAAAGTGAGGACAGAGGCTGCATTTCTCCCTGTCCACACCTGGGCTCTGTGCCCACAACACATAGCAGCAGCATGTGGACCTGATGGTTCTGTGCAAACTGGATTCTCCTGAGCCGAAGGAGGCCTCAAAGGGAGGCACAGCCTCCCCACTGCAGGTGCCTTTGAGGCTCACAGCTGGATGAATCCCTGGAGAGCAGGGAGCAGCAGAGTGGAGAAGACTCGCAGTGCATTTCCAATGCAGGACGTGTCTTAGGACCTCACAAGAAGTGTGCACCTGAGAGCTGGAGGAGGGTCAGCTGAGCAGTCATGTCTAGGTGAGAGCAAAGCCCAATACTCAGTCACTCTTGCCAGATATGAGCTGCTGGCCACAGTGACCACCACTCTTGCTTCTGTGTGTGACTTTACATTTTGCCATTGAGTTAAACCTGATCCCTCCAACATATGATTTTGTGTTTATATGAAATAATGTGATATAATGGACAATAAGATCAAAGTAGAAGAAATTCACAGAGGATATACAATATATCAACAAATATATGAAAAATGTTCAACATCTCTATTATGTAGAGGAACACTAATCAAAACTAAGATTTCCTCTCACTGTAGTTAGAATGGCAGTTATGAAGAATGCAAGCAATAATAGGTGTTGGCAAGGATGTGGGGAAAATGTACACTCATACCTGCTGGTAGATCTGCGAATTGGTGCAACCACCCTGGAAAGCAGTATGGAGAGTCCTTAGAAAACTTGGAAAGGAACCACCATTTGACCAAGTTAACCCACTCCTAGTTCTAAACCCAGAGGACTTATAATCAGCATACTAGAGTGACACAGCCATATCAACATCTATAGCAGCTCAATTCACGACAGCTAAACTGTGGAACCAACCTAGATGCCCTTCAATGGCTGCATGGATAAAGGAACTGTGCTATATGTACACAATGGAATATTATTCATCCTTGAGAAAGAATCAGATGACCACAGTCGTAAGTAAATGGATGGAGTTGGAAAATGTCATGCTAAGGGAGATGGGCCAATCCCCCAAACACCAAAGGACGAATATTTCTCTAATATATGGATGCTGATCCATCATGAGGGGTGCAAGGGAAGAATGGAAAAACGATGGCTTGGGTAGAGGGGAGTGTGGGGAGGGTGTGGCATGGAGGTGAGAGATGGTGGAGTGAGATGGACATTTACCCCATGCAAACGTGTGATTGCATGAATTGTGTGACTTACTTGTGTATAGAGAAGTAAATTCAAGCTGAATACATGTAAAATAAATCAAAAGGCATTCTCCTCTCAGATACAACTAATAAGAACAAATAAAAAAAATAGAAGATATTCTACCTTCCTGAGTGTTGTTCTGCCTATGATCCTGCCCCTGACACTCCCATCAGCTCTCAGTGCTGCTCTACCTGGGCCTCCACCCAGAGCTGCTATAGAGCAGGAGGACATGCAAATAGGGCCTCCCTCTGCTCATGAAAACCAGCCACCCTGACCCTGCAGCTCTGCACAGGAGCCCAGCCCTGGACTCCAGCTCATCCCACTCAGTGGTCAGGACTCTGCACAGCCTGCTCACCATGGACTGTGTGCTCAGCTGGGTTTTCCTTGTGGCTGTTTTCAAAGGTGATCAATGGAGAACAGAGATCCTGAGTGTGTGAGTGGACAGGAGTGAGAGAAAGAGTGGATGAGTGAGTGTCCTGACCAGGCTGCCTCTGTGTTTGCAGGTGTGCAGTGTGAGGTGCAGCTGGTGGAGTCTGGGGGAGGCCTGGTGCAGCCTGGGGGATCCCTGCGACTCTCCTGTGCAGCCTCTGGATTCATCTTCAGTGACTACTGGATGTACTGGTTCCGCCAGGCTCCAGGGAAGGGGCTGGAGTGGGTCTCAGACATTAGTGGTAGTAGTGCTACCATTAACTATGCGGACTCAGTGAAGGGTCGATTCACCATCTCCAGAGACAACTCCAAGAACACGCTGTACCTGCAAATGAGCAGCCTGAGAGCCGAGGACACAGCCACCTATTACTGTGCTACAGACACAGTGAGGGGACCTCAGTGTGAGCCCAGACACAAACCTCCCTGCAGGGCGCCCAGGGCCAGCAGGGGGCGCTCAGCACACAGGGACCTCAGGGTCACCCAGGAGCAGGTGCAGAGGGAATTGGGGGCTGGTTTCCTGTGGAGTTTGAAGCTTCCTCTGGAGCTCACATTCTTAGGTAGGAAATCGGTCTAACTTAGATTTCTGTTATATGTCTGACATTTCTGAACAAAGTTTTGGCTCCTTTTTTTCCCCCAGGAAAACACAGTATCCGGGGCACTGAGGCACTAAGAACTAACTGCGTTCACTCCAGAAGAAGGAGTATGTCATCTGAAAGTCTGGTGCTTACTGCCTTTTACTACTTTCCACAGAAAACCTTTACACATCTAAAATTTATTTCTAAAAATAAAAGTCACAACTATGAAGGTTGAGGACTCACCATGCACAGACACAGGTCATGGCCACCCTGCCTCTGTGAGTCACCTACAGTAGGTCACATGGTCTCCTTAACCTCTGCAGAGGGAGGGACAGCACATGCTGAGCCACACGACCAGTCACAGGGTAGACTTGCTCCTCTGGACTCAGAAGCAGGTGAAATGGGCAGTGGGGTCAGGACACAGGTCACTCTAGGACACACCCTGGTCATTGCTCAGTGAAGGTCACCCAGGGCCATGAGGGCGGGCCCTATACCCTGTGCTGTCCATGAGGCCAACAGTCACCAGAATCTCTGACTTCATCAGGTCCCAGAGACTCAGGAAGACACCACCGTCCAGCACAGGGCAGTGTGGCCGCCATCACAAGTGTGCACAGCCAGAGCTCATGGAGCCTGTTTCCCTCCAGAGAGGACAGCCCTTCAGCAGCCACAGGAAGAGGAGAGTCTCCAGGGGTGGGGGCTCCTGAGCACTGTCCTGCTCTCTGCCCTGTGTGAGGACCTTCCTACAGAACCAGGATGGACTCCATGACAGGCCACTGCGACATCAAGGTGGGGGACCTTTCCCAGACCCAGAGAATTGGGGGACATGCCAAGTCCCCCCAGAGCAACACCCATGGAGAACTGGACTGGTGCAGCAGAACTCAGTTTGTCTGGGGAGCAGGGGAGTCAGCCGAGCCCCCACAGTTCAGGGGTCAGCAGGGAAAGTTCCACCTGGGTGTTTAGGGTCAACCAGCACCTGAGGAAGAGGAGCCCAGGGGCTTTCTCAGCACTGTGCCCAGTGGGGCCAGAGGGGACAGGGAGGGAAGGATCAGGAGGAAGTCCCCCATCATACAAGTTGAGGTGAGGATCACTGTGTGAAATTCAGATGAACTAATTCGGGACATGTGGCCTTGGCTGTCCTCTAATAATTGGTACAATCCTCTGTGAAGCCTCTGCCCTTGGCCTTGACTCTCCTGTGCTATGACATATGAAGTGACCTTGGTGTCCGTCACTGCTCTGCTCAGGCTGTCCTCTGCTCCCAGGCTCAGCTTGGCAGGTTGCACAGAACTGGAAATTCATGCCTCTGCTCCTGCAGGTCCCTCTGTGGTCAGGGAATCGTGTGCAGGTGGCCTCATGACCACTGTGTTCCTAAGGCCTCAGAAACACCAGGTGGAGCAGGTGTTGTGTCTTCATTCTGCTCCTCCTCCCGTCACCTGTAATGTAAATAGTTCTTGCTCAATGGTGTCTGGGGAGTCCCGTAGGCTCCTTGTTCTTCTATCCAGGAGTGCATGCACAGCACCTTGGTGAGGTCTTCCTGCAGCAGCTGGGCCTCACAGTGCTGTGGGCTGCATGGTGCTGGGGCCACCCTGGCTGCCTGGACAGGTGAGGAGCTGCTGGCAGGGCAGCAGAGGAGCAGTGGCCATCTGCTCCCAAGGTCTGCCTGGGGTGGGCCCCTCCAGCAGGCCCAGGTCAGCAGCGCAGCAGGCTCCATGACAGGAGGGGTGGCTGTCAGCATCTGAGGGTGGCACGGGGCAGGCACACCAGGAGACAAGGGTGAGATACCATCAGCAGTATAGGGCTGTCTTGCACCTTCCCACGGGCTCTGTGCAGGGCTGCTCAGGGCCTGCACAGCTGACCTGGGAATCTCATTTGGGTTACAGGCTCCTGCCATGCTACATGGGGTCCTGGGAAAGGCGTGTGCCCCGTACTGCTTGCCCAGCCCTCAGCATGCCCTGTCCTCAGGGAGGGCCTAAGGCTCTTCCCTCACTTTGTACAAGTGTGGACTTATGGACAGATGCTTCCTGTGCCTGCTGGGTGATGGACAGTCCTCCGTGAGAGAGTGAAGGGCTGGGTAGGGAGACTGAAGGGAGCAGCCAGCCAGCTGCCTCACAGCACCCGTGGGTGAGTCTCTGCATGGCTCTGTGCAGCAGGGGCCTGGGTGAGGAGGGACCCTGCTTGCTGGCTCTGCTCTGTCCCCAGGAAATTCTGCGGCCTGGTTCTCAGAAGGTCCCACATGTGCTTAGGGCTGTGGCTCAGTTACTCCAGAGCTCCTGAGCCACCTGTCAGGGTGAAGGTGATGGACAGCTGCTTGTGTGCTGGGGCAGTGGAGCACCTGTGCAGGAGCCCACCTGCGGGAGGCTGCAGCAGAGGTCCTGCTGTCACTCAGGTGCTCTGCCTGGTGGGGCAGGAAGAGCCCTCCCTCCCTCCACCTGCTCTGTCCTGCACCACTGGCCATAGCCTGACCCAGGGCATGGGAGGGGGAAGAGCAGGGCCTCTGCAGCCTCCTGGTGCACTGAGGCCGCCTCCCAGGGACCTGGTCGTGTGGAGGACGATGCATCTCACCTGTGCTGAAGAATGTGGAGGGTATAGTCCAAAAAAAATTAGAGTGAAAAGAACCCGATGTTTGTGGCAGTCTTAACTGGATCACAGATTTCCATTTAAAGGTCAGGACCACATTTTTTTCAGAAGAAAGGGGGATATACTTTTTAATAATTTATTTTGCTTGATCATACACAAATGGTGTAAAACTTATTTCTCTGCTTGTACGTGAAGGAGAGTCACACCATTTGTGTAATCATACATAGGAAAATGATGTTTGTTTCAATCTGTTATTTTTCCTTCCCCCACCCTTCCTAACCATCTTTCCTCTACAATCCATCCTTTCTCCTTTCTTGCCTCCCTCCTAACCCCCATTAAGTATCATCATTTGCTTATGAGAGAGATTATTCATCCTTTGTTTTTTTGAGATTGGCTTATCTCACTTAGCATGATATTCTCCAATTTCATCCATTTGCCTGCAAATGCCATGATTTTATTCTTCTTTATGACTGCGTAATATTCCATTGTGTATGTATACCAGTTTCTTTATTCATTCATCAATTGAAATGCATCTGGGTTGGTTCCACAATCTAGTTATTGTGAATTGAGCAGCTATGCACATTGATGTGGCTGCATCACTGTAGAATGCTTATTTTAAGTCCTTTGGGTATAGGCCAAGGAGTGGGATATCTGGGTGAAATGGTGGGTCCATTCCAAGTTTTCTAAGGAATCTCCACACTGCTTTCCAGAGTGGCTGCACTAATTTGCATCCGCACCAGCAATGTATGAGTGTACCTTTTTCCCCACATCCTCTCCAACACCTATTGTTGCTTGTATTCTTGATAATCGCCATTCTAGTTGGGGTGAGATACTAGACAAATGTGCCAGAAGATACAAGGAGAAAAGATAGCCTGTTCAACAAATCGTGCTGGGAAAACTGGAAATCCATATGCAACAGAATGAAACTAAACCCCTATCTCTCACCCTGCACAAAAATCAACTCACAATGGATGAAGGACCTTGAAATCAGACCAGAGACCCTGCACCTTAAAGAAGAATAAGTAGGTTCAAATCTTCATCATGGTGGCTTAGGACCAGACTTCCTTAACATGACTCCCAATGCACAAGAAATAAAAGCAGGAATCAATAATTGGGATAGATTCAAACTAAAAGGCTTTTTCTCATCAAAGGAAACTATCAGCAGTGTGAATAGAGAGCCTACAGATTGGGAGAAAATCTTTGCCACTCATACTTCAGATAGAGCACCAATCTTCAGAATCTATAAAGAACTCAAAAAACTTTACACCAAGAATACAATTAACCCAATCACCCAATGGGCTAAGGAATAGGGCAGACACTTCACAGAAGAAGATCTACAAGCAATCAACAGACATATGAAAAAATGTTCACCCTCTCTAGAAATAAGAGAAATGCAAATCAAAACTACCCTAAGATTCCATCTCACCCCAATTAGAATGGGAATATATTTTTGAATGAAGCAGTCTGACAGTTAATTTTCACATACAAGTCAAGAGTCCAATGCCTAAAATGAAAGTTTAACCCACAGGAACTTGAACCCTTCAAAGGTGAGGGAGATCTTAGAGGACCCTGGTTTTCCTGGTGGGCCTGCTGCTCCCAGTTGTGACATTTCATCAGCTCTGTGTTTCTGCAGGACAACCATGTGCCCAGCCGATGAACCTGCCTTCTGCCCTGGGGCTTGGTCCCCTTCTCCTGGCCCACAGGCAACGCTTTCCCTCCTGTCCTCAGCTGCAGGACTGGCTATGCTCTCCTGCAGACTTTGATGTTCATCTCACAGGGCTGTTTGGTGGACAGGGCTGCATGGCAACATCCACTGTCCATGGGAGCATCACCTGCCACAGGACCTTGGCTTTGGTTCTTTCTCGACACAGATGAGTAGTTTTATCATGTAGTCACAGCAGCTGTGGCTCAGTGTGTCAAGGAGCAGCGTGGGCCTCAGTGGCTTCCCTTCCAGATAGCCTGGCGTATGCATACTGAGGGTGTCCATGTGCTGCTCAGAGTGACAGCACAGTGTTCAGGAACCATGGGGCATGGCAGGGTCACATTGTCCTCAAAGGAAACTCAGTAAGTTTCCAGCACAGGCAGAGCCCTGCAGAAGACATGTCCCTGCAGGGAGCCTGCACAGGGTCATGCTCAAAGGTCTAGGGATACTGAGTTTCCCCAAAGAACAGTTCAGAGTGTAGCTTTGAGGAGGGAGTTTCCCGCCCTCAAGCCCTGCAGAGCCACCCGCATGCAGAGTCATCCTGGGGGAGCTGAAGGCACAGCCTTGCAGGCAGGAGGGACCCCACCTTGGCTTCCCACTGAGGCACATGGTGGGGCTGCTGCAATCTGAGCCCAGCACCTGCCCAGTGAGGAGGGGCAGCCAGTGTCACATCACCAGGAATCTCAGGGGCCCTGAGGTTGATGCTGCTCCAGCTGGAATTGGACTGTGGTCCCATCTCCATGTTAGGAATGGAGAGTTGACCCTATGCCAGGGCCAGCACTGGTCTGGAGCACATGGTGTGTTTGATGCACAGCTTCAACCTGAGGGGCAAGACCCTGGGATGCACCCACATCTGACCTAGATGATGGCTGGATTGGACTTGGACCCAGACTCCAAAATCCACGCTGCAGTGAGTGACCATGCTGTGTCCTTGGGAAGCAGAACGCGCATTTATCACATCAGGAGTGGAGTTCATGAATTCTCGGGGGTGAAAGGCAGAAACCACTCTCAGTCATGAACATGGCCTTGGCCTTCACCATTTTAGGGATCCAGAATGTCTTCTGTCCTGTGAGATTGTAGCAACAGGGCACTGTGGGAAGTTGGAGCCAGCCCTAACACATAGCTCAGCTGCCCAGGCTTGATCTCAGTCTGCTCAGCCTCAGAAACATGAGAAACGTGGGGTAAACATTCATATTTTACCACTCTAGGGACTTTGTGCTGCAGGCAAGAAAGATCTATGTATTCAGATCCTGGTGCTTCAGGTCCCTGGGTGTTTAGTAATAGCACCGGTCAGTTTTAGGTCACTGTTAAAAAAAGACCTAACAAGGACCACTTTTAGCAGAAAACCTTATATGGGCCTCACAACTTCAGAGGCTCAATCTCGGGAAAGCTGTCCCCATTGCTCTGGCCCAAGATAATGTTGGAACATCGTGATACAATATGTGGTGGAAAATAGCTGCTCAGTTCATAGTGCCTGGAAGCAGAGAGAGCAAGGTGAAGGGCTCACATGTGAGACACACACTTGTAGGCCACACCCTCAGTAGCTTTATCCCCTAGCTGTGCCCACCTGCCTATAGTTACCACCCAGTAAGTCCACTCAATCACTACCCCATCATGTGAGTCCACAGATAAGGACAATTGCTTCAAGTCTAAACTTTCTCCTAGTGGCAAGGAGAGTTTGGGGAAACCTCATTTCCAAACCGTCATATTCTGTAGCTGGTCCCCCAAACCACATGTCAATCTCAAAGGACAAAGTGCATTTAGTATGCCCATAGAGGCCCAATGTTCTTCAGAGTTCTAGCATTGCCCTGAAGTCCAAGCCGATTTCTCCTTTCAGATTCAAGGCAACTCTTGCCTGTGAGCTCCTGTCACAATCAAACACTGGTGACACATGGCCAATACATCATAGTACAGAGGGCGCAGTACCATTCCAAAAGTGTAAATGGGGTATAGAAAGAAGGAGTGGAAAAAGTCAGGACTGAAGTCCAGCAGGCCAACCTTAGTCCTGCATCTGCACGAGCAGCACCAGCAGGAGTTGCATCATGCTTACTGCACAGGGTTGGGGCTGTGGCCGTGCCCAATGGACACGAGGTTCACAACCTCTGTATGAGGCTGCTCTGTCCACTTCTTGTTCCTTCCCCAGCAGGTGTTGCACATTACTGGTTTCTCTTAATTCCAGCATTTCACTGCTGTGTTGTTTACTTTCCACAGACTCACAGGTCTCCCTCTCAGGCAGCCTGCAGAAAACAAGGGCTACTCTGCATTACCTGGCCTCCCAGGTAAGACTTGGTAACCCCTGATTCCAGCATCCTGCATTTCTGCAAAGCCAGCACCACATTTTCTACATTAATAACTGCCCTATAATCAAGCAATAAACAATCTCCCTTCAGCCATGGCTGCAGTGGACTCTCAAGGGCCTTTTAGTGAGAACAGCAAAAATAATATTTAGGAAAAATTTCTCAGGAACCCACGTGGGAAGAGGGTGCCCCCATGGCTCCTAAACGACTTTTCTCTTCTAGATGCTTGATTCTGTCAGAGAGTCATCTTGCTGATTACTGAGGTGCACAGTATTTAATTTCTCGTAAGCAGTGGTGATCACTTCAACAATCGCCTATCACTCCTAACTTGACTCACTTTTCCATGCCCCCTCTGTCCACGTGGTTCCTCCCCTGTGCTAGATGTTCCCAATTCCAACAGGAAACCTTACAAGCTGACAGCAATAACCATGCCACTGTGCTGGAAGTGCCCCTGCCACAGCCATTAGTCAATCACCTCTGAAGTCAAGGAATGTCTGAGGACATCAGGAAGGTGGCCAAGTTCCCAAACAATGTGACAGGGAAGACTCCAGCCACAGGTCCCCACCAGTGTCCCTCCAAAAGGCTTTGAGCACCGTCTCTACTGTCCACATTCCTATTCACACTCTGGTTTTCATGGCATCCAGAACAGTTGCCCTCTTATCTCTGCTTCTCCCACTCAAAGCCTCATCCAGTAGCAAACCTTCCAAACACATCCTAAAACACACTCCTAAGGCTTCTGAGCCTCATGGTCAGGACAGGCACATCTATGGCCCCACCGCCCACTACCAACTCCTGTGTCAGTCCAGTGTCACTTGCTGTGAGAAAAAGAACTGACCAGAATGGCCTAGAAGAGGAAGAGCTCCTGTGGGCGCTGGGCTTCAGAACCCTTCCACGTTCAGCCAGCTCCCCTGCTGTGGGCCTGAGGGTCTGGTGGGACCTCATGGCAGAAGGGTGTGCTGAGACCTGCCCAGTCCGTGCTATCCAGTAACAGATGGTGAGGGCAAGACGCCAGGGAGAGGGGACAAGCACTCCCAACACACGCCCCCAGTGGCCCACCCCTCATGCCATGACCCTCCCCCTACAGGCACCACCAGGCAGTCCATTCAGACCACCACTCCTTCAGGGGCATCAACCCACCCAGAAGGCTTCAGCCTCGTGATCTGAACTCCTCACCTCTGAACATTCCTGCATTAACTCAGGAGCTTCAGGGACCCCTCACCTGCTAACCACAGCAGGTGTCTGCGGCTACTTCTGGTCCACGTCCCTGCACCGTTGATGGCCCTTGGTGATGCCAGGCCAGGCAGCGGAGGCACATGGTGTGCACACCCAGCGGGGACCTGAACGTCCTGATGGCCTTTGCTCTTTGCCTGCTTTCTTCAACCCTCTCCTCTGCTGAGGGAAGTTGTTGACTTGCAACCAGTCCAGGTCTGCTATTCTCAAGGGGTTTGTTGCAAGAATAAGAACAACTTCGTATCAGTCCTCCTCATCCCTGTGCTGACCTCAGATTCCTCATGTTATTCACAGTGTTGCAAAACTTTAAATTTCCACTAATAGGGAGATAGAGAAAAGATAGTCAAGACATTTTCCTTCTGGGAAATTACTCAGAATGAAACCCACTTAGCCCTGATTTACACAACATCATGGGGCATTTTGAATAAAGATGGAGAGTTGAACACAAGAAGTGACTTGAAATGCACACTGTATAAAATAAATATTAACTCTCCAAGAAGAAAACTGATGTCCATAAAGGGTAATGAAGATCATGAGTGGTTGAAATGGGGTGGGAGGGAAAAGGGTGGGAAAAGAGGAAAGGAGGACACAGGAGACCATGGAATGTGGGTGCTCATGCTCTGTGTTTATCCTACTGAATGCCCACCTTAGAAGGAACTGCTTGTTTGGCATTAATGCTCAATACCTCTGTGGAGCATAATCAATCTACATCAATTTATTAGACACACGTTAGACCCAAGGACCATTAACCTGCACCTGCAGACTCCTGATCCTCTGCCTGAGTTCAGTCCACAATGGACACATGAAGTCACCATGATGTCAGTAAGGAAGGGCACTGAGCAAACATCACAAGGAACATCCCACTCTATTCAGGAGCAGCAGCAGGGCACTGGGTCCAGGGATGGAGAGCACAGGTCCAGACACTGTGGAAAGAGCTCACAGCATGAGCTTCAGAAACAGCACATGACCACTGATGACTCAGTCAGCACTTTTACATAGAGACACACAGGTCACACTAGAACTTCCATCAGGTTATGTGTGCACATGCAGCAAGTGAAGGGAACATGTGGAAGGGAATATGGTAGCTGATACCAGCTAACCAACCATGTCCCATGTGCTGTGACACATCTTTCCCTGGGCCTCCACCCAGAACTGCTGTATAGCGAGAAGACATGCAAATAGAGCCTTCTTCTGCTCATGAAAACCAGCCACACTGACCCTGCAGCTCTGCACAGGAGCCCAGCCCTGGACTCCAGCTCATCCCACTCAGTGGTCAGGACTCAACACAGGCTGCTCACCATGGACTGTGTGCTCAGCTGGGTTTTCCTTGTGGCTGTTTTCAAAGGAGATCAATGGAGAACAGAGGTCCTGAGTGTGTGAGTGGACAGGAGTGAGAGATGAGTGAGTGTCCTGACCAGGCTGCCTCTGTGTTTGCAGGTGTGCAGTGTGAGGTGCAGCTGGTGCAGCCTGGAGGAGGCCTGGTGCAGCCTGGGGGGTCCCTGCAACTCTCCTGTGCAGCCTCTGGATTCATCTTCAGGGACTAGTGATTGAGCTGGTTCCTGCCACCCTCCAAGGAAGGGGCTAGAGTGGATCTCAGACATTAGCAGTAATAGTGCTACCATTAACAATGCGGACTCCATGAAGGGCCAATTTGCCATCTCCAGAGACAACTCCAAGAACACGCTGTACCTGCAAATGAGCAGCCTGAGAGCTGAGGATACGGCCACCTATTACTTTGCCAGAGACACAGTGAGGGGACCTCAGTGTGAGCCAGACACAAACCTCCCTGCAGGGCGCCCAGGGCCAGCAGGGGCCGCTCAGCACACAGGGAGCTCAGGGTCATCCCAGGAGCAGGTGCAGAGGGGTTTGAGCGTTGGTTTCCTGTTTGGTTTGAACCTTCAACTATACCTTCCTTGTTCCTAGACAGGAAATCCCTCTCATTTATGTTTGTTATATATCTGAAATATTTTAATGAAGTTTTGCTTGTCTGGTTTTCAGGCTCACTGGATATTCAGGTCACACAGGGCCCCACAGCACTGCTTCCCTTAATCCAGGAGGACAGGGCTTCCCTTAATCCAGGAGGAGAGGGAAGTTCCATCTGGTACCCTTTGTATACCTGGGGCATCCTGGCTTTTACCATTTTCCCAGAAAAATTTTTACACATTTAAAATTCTGTACCTTATTCTTCCACTTCACTTTTTCCTTTTATAAAATTTCTTCTAATTAGTTACACATGATATTAGATGACCTTGACACATCTTGTATAAATGGAGGGTGCCTGCTCATTCTTCTGGCTGTACATCATGTAGAACCACACCACTGATGTGGCCGTGTACACTCATGTGTTAATGATGTCCATTCACTCCACTTCCTTCCCAGCTCCACACCCGCTCCCCTCATTCCCTCTGCCAAGTCCTAAGGAACTCTCTGCTTCCCCAGCTCCTTATTGTGATTAGTTTCCCCATATCAGAGAAGAGCTCTGGTCTCTGATTTTGGGAACTGGCCTATTCTGCTTCCATCTAAATGTAAGAGTCACTGCTGCAACGGAGCAGAGATCCACCATGCACCAGACAGGGTGAGGCCTCACCTGCCCCTGGGAGTGTCTTCACAGCAGGTCTCCAGAGCCCTCTAAGAAGTGGGGACACATTTGCTGAGACACACAACCAGCCACAGGGTCGACTTGCTCCTCTGGACTCAAAGTCAGTCAAGGTGGACAGAGGGGTCAGGACACAGCTCACACTGGAAAGATAGGTCACCACTAAGGCACAACACCAAGGGCCACTGAGGGAGGGCCAGATTCTTGTCCTTCTCCTGAGGCCACGATCACCACAATTTCTGACTTTATCGGGTCTCAGAGACTGAGGAGAGCTCCACCGTCCAGCACAGGGCAGCGAGTTCCCCGTCACAAGTGTGCACAGCCAGAACTCATGGAACCTGCTTCCCTCCAGAGAGGAGAGCCCTTCAGCAGCCAGAGGAAGAGGAGAGGTGTGCAGGGATGGAGGGCTCCTGGACACTGTCCTGCTCTCAGCCCTGTGTTAGGACATTTCTGTAGAACAAGTATGGACTTCTCTGACAGTCCACTGTGACATCTAGTCTGGAAACCTTCCACAGACACAGAGCATTTGAGACCCACAGTGACTCCCAGATAGAGCTGTGAAGCATTCTGTGCAGCTTCTGCCCCTGGATTTGACTCTCCTGTGCTGTGACATATGAAGTGACCTTGCTGTCTCTCACTGCTCTGCTCAGGCTGTCCTCTGCTCCCAGGCTCAGCTTGGCAGGTTGCACAGAACTGGAAATTCATGCCTCTGCTCCTGCAGGTCCCTCTGTGGTCAGGAAATCGTGTGCAGGTGGCCTCATGACCACTGTGTTCCTAAGGCCTCAGAAACACCAGGTGGAGCAAGTGTTGTGTCTTTCATTCTGCTCCTCCTCCCGTCACCTGTAATGTAAATAGTTCTTGCTCAATGGTGTCTGGGGAGTCCCGTAGGCTCCTTGTTCTCCTATCCAGGAGTGCATGCACAGCACCTTGGTGAGGTCTTCCTGCAGCAGCTGGGCCTCACAGTGCTGTGGGCTGCAAGGTGCTGGGGCCACCCTGGCTGCCTGGACAGGTGAGGAGCTGCTGGCAGGGCAGCAGAGGAGCAGTGGCCATCTGCTCCCAAGGTCTGCCTGGGGTGGGCCCCTCCAGCAGGCCCAGGTCAGCAGCGCAGCAGGCTCCATGACAGGAGGGGTGGCTGTCAGCATCTGAGGGTGGCACGGGGCAGGCACACCAGGAGACAAGGGTGAGATACCATCAGCAGTATAGGGCTGTCTTGCACCCCCAAGGACTCTCCAGGGGCTGCTCAGGGCCTGCACAGCTGACCTGGGAATCTCATTTGGGTTACAGGCTCCTGCCATGCTACATGGGGTCCTGGGAAAGGCGTGTGCCCCGTACAGCTAGCTCAGCCCTCAGCGTGCCCTGTCCTCAGAGAGGGCCTAAGGCTCTTCCCTCACTTTGTACAAGTGTGGACTTATGGACAGCTGCTTCCTGTGCCTGCAGGTTGATGGACAGTCCTCTCTGAGAGAGTGAAGGGCTGTGTAGGGAGGCTGAAGGGAGCAGCCAGCCAGCCGCCTCACAGCACCCGTGGGTGGGTCTCTGCATGGCTCTGTGCAGCAGGGGCCTGGGTGAGGAGGGACCCTGCTGGCTCTGCTCTGTCCCCAGGAAATTCTGCGGCCTGGTTCCCAGAAGGTCCCACATGTGCTTAGGGCTGTGGCTCAGTTACTGCAGAGCTCCTGAGCCACCTGTCAGGGTGAAGGTGATGGACAGCTGCTTGTGTGCTGGGGCAGTGGAGCACCTGCGCAGGAGCCCACCTGCGGGAGGCTGCAGCAGAGGTCCTGCTGTCACCCAGGTGCTCTGCCTGGTGGGCAGGAAGAGCCCTCCCTCCCTCCACCTGCTCTGTCCTGCACCACTGGCCATAGCCTGACCCAGGGCATGGGAGTGTGAAGAGCAGGGCCTCTGCAGCCTCCTGGTACACTGAGGCCGCCTCCCAGGGACCTGGTCGTGTGGAGGACGATGCATCTCACCTGTGCTGAAGAATGTGGAGGGTTTAGTCCAAAAAAAAATTAGAGTGAAAAGAACCCAATCTTTTAGCAGCCTTTGCTGTAATAGGACTACAGATTTCCTTCTGAGAAACAAGACCACAATTTTAGCAGATAAATTTTTGAATGACACAATCTGATAGTGAATTTTTAGGTACAAGACAAGGATCCAATGCCTGAAATGCAAGTTTAACCCACAGGAATTTGAACTCCTCAAAGGTGAGGGAGAACATATGGGACCCTGGTTTTCCTGGTGGGCCTGCTGCTCACAGTAATGATCTTTCAACAGCTCTGTGTTTCTGCAGGACGAGGCTGCCCAGCCTAAGAGCCTCCCTTCTGCCCTGGCCTTATGCCCCTCAGCCTGACCCTTGGGGAAATCTTTCCCTCCTGTACTCAGCTGCAGGACTTGGCTATGCTCTCCTGCAGACTTGGATGTTCATCTCGCAGGGCAGTTTGGCTGAACAGGTTGTGCACGGCACCATCCACTGTGCATGAGAGACCATCACCTACCACAGGACCTTGGCTTTGGTTCTTTCTTGCCACAGATGTGTAGTTTTATCATGTAGTCACAGCAACTGTAACTCAGTGTGTAGAGTGGACTCAGGAGCCGAGTGGACCACAGTGTCTGCCCATCCAGATGGCCTGGTGTATGCATACTGAGGGTGTCCAGTGCTGCTCACAGTGACAGTAACAAGGTCCAGGATCCATGGGACTGGCAGTGTCACATAGTACTCAAATGAAATCTGAAAAGTGTCAAGCACAGGCAGAGCCCTGCAGACTTGTCCATGCAGGGAGCCTGCACAGGGTCATGCTCACAGGACTGAGGCCCTAGGTACATTGAGTGTCCCCAAGGAGGAGTGCAGAGTACAGTGTGAGGGGACAGTTCCCAACCCTCAAGACCTGCAGAGCCACCAGCAGGCTGAGCCAGCCTGAGGCAGCTGAAAGTACAGCATCTCAGGCAGGAGGGACCACACATGAGTTGCCCCAGAAAGGCACAAGGTGGGGCTGCAGGAGTCTGAGCCCAGCATCAACCCAGTGAGGAGGGGCAGCCAGCATAACATAAGCAGAACCTTCTGGGGCCCTGAGGTTGATGCTGGTCCAGCTGGAATTGGACTGTGGTCCCACCTCCATGTTATGAATGGAGAGTTGACCCTATGCCAGGACCAGCACTGTGTCTGAAGCTCATGGTGTGTTTGATTCTCAGCTTCAACCTGAGTGGCAAGACACTGGGTCACACCCACAGCTGACCCAGATGATCACTGGATTGGACTTGGACCCAGACTCCAAAATCTGTGCTCCAGTGAGTGAGTATCCTGTGTCCTTGGGAAGGAAGTTGTGCATTTAGCATATCAGGATGGGTGTTGATGGAATCATGGGGCTGGAAGGCAGGGACCATTTCTGGTTCATGTGCTGGCACTGAAACCCCACCTTCAGAGGGAAATGCTGGTTAGGAATCAACCCAGAATCTTAAAAGCCATCTGTGTCTTCATGACTGACCTACGCTGAGTCCACAGGAGCCACTCTGCTGCTCTGCATCTCTGCGATTCTGCCTTCCATTTCTAGAAATGCACAGAATGAGCAGTGTTGGCTGCAGTGCATTCCACCAGGCTGGGCCCTGCTTTCCATTTCTACCTCAGTCCATCACTGCATGGAAATCCACCTGGTGAACCCTCCCCTCTCCTCAGCAGCCCACCACCACAGCCTCCTGCTCTGCCCAGGATGGCTGGTGGCTCTCACCTTGTTCATCATTGGGAACTCTCCAGGTCTCTCCCCTGAACTTTTACTCAGTACATCATGCATACAAAGCTGTGTGTCTACTTGCTGTTCTTCTTCCCACCAGCAATGTATCATGACCTAGGGCCCAGGCAGTGGATTTCATTACTGAGACCCACATGAAAAGCATTTTTCTGTCCCTGGTGCCCACATGCTTCCTGCCTTTCCAGGATCCAGCAGAACTGTGACCAGCTCCACACCTCCCAACACACACTCCTGCTGTGTTTCATTGTCAGTGAGTGGCCACATGGCCCTTCCAGAAGCCCATCATGTCCCTGACTTTCAGCTAATATGTTCTATTCTGTCAACCTCACAAGGTTCGTGTGAAGCTCCTTCATAAAATGATAGTAAGGAAGAGGATTTCCCGTGGATGCTGGACCAATATCAGTCGATACATGTGCGAGGGCACTGGGCTGAGGTTCTGTCATCTGCACAAAGTATGTGTGTGGCATGTAGGGTGACAGCAGAGCAGTGACCATATGGGCTCCCTGAAGAGTTTACATGTGCAATTTCAGTGTCCAAAACTGAACCATGTCATTACAGTAAGTGAGGATTATCATATTCCTCAGGCTCCCTGCTACAAGGCCACACATGGAGTTCCAGCTACAATCCCCAATTTCTGCCTTTGATGACAGGAAGTCATATGTGCTGTCCACTTCCTGGGGGTCTCTTGGTGAGGAGGGCTGGGCTGGGCTCTGCTTGTCACCACCACACTCAGGAGGTCTCTCCACAGAGACCCATGGTCACGAAGGGCATGTCAGTGTGTGGTATACAGAGACCTGATTCTTGGCACAGGCAGCACCCTTGGTCCACATGAGCTTGAGGTGGGCAGTTTACAGAAACCTAAGATGACATCAATAGCTCCCTGGGTCCAGATGAACTTGTTTCTTCTGAGAATCTTTGACTGTGCAGATGGACAGACCATTATGAAGGTCCATAGTGGAAATGGTTCCCTGAATGAGAAAAATGAAGTAGAGGACAAGAGGTTTACCACCTGGGACAACTGGGAGGGCAACTGCAGGACACTGTACCCCCATCCCTGAGCTGAATGTCCTTCACCAGATGACTGCTTCTGTAGTGGTGCCAGGCTAGCTCAACTGCAGGTAAGCCAGCAGAGTCAAGACCCCCAGACTCCAGGAGTTGGGAGGAGGCAGGCTTGTGGTGATCAGCATGCAAGCAAACTCGGTCATTGGGGTAAAAACCGTACATTTTATAGGTTTTTGTCCAGTCACAATGTGCCATGGGGGATCAGACCAACAGGCTCCTATACAGGTTCCCGAGGTAACACTGAGTCAACTTGGGGCAGTTGTTCACTTTCCTAGGTGGGAGAAGTGGAATGCTCCACTCCACAAGTTTTCCTGATGGGCGTGAATGTGTGAAGGTTTTTCTTTACACACTTGAGACATCCACTGCTGTGAGCCAAGAACTAGGATTTTTCCAAATATTTCCAATTTTTTAAATTTTAATTTATTTTATTGTAAACAAATGGGATACATGTTGTTTCTGTTTGTACATGGAGTAACAGCAAACCATTTACGTAACTATACATTTACATAGGGTAATGGTGTTTGATTCATTCTCTTATATTTTCCTTCCCCCTGACTCCTCCAACCTCTCTTTTCCCTCTATACAGTCCCTCCTTCTTCCATTCTTGCCCTCCTCCCACCCCACATTATATGTCATCATCTGCTTATCAGCGAGATCATTTATCCTTTGTTTGTTTGAGATTGGCTTATCTCACTTAGCGTGGTATTCTCCAATTTCATCCATTTGCCTGCAAATGCCGTAATTTTATTATTCTTTATAGCTGAGTAATATTCCATTGTATATATATACCACAGTTTCTTTATCCATTCATCAATTGAAGGACATCTAGGTTGGTTCCACAATCTGGCTATTATGAATTGAGCATGTATGAACATTGATGTGGCTGTATCTCTGTAGTATGCTGATTTTAAGTCCTTTGGGTATAGGCCAAGGAGTGGGATAGCTGGGTCAAATGGTGGGTCCATTCCAAGTTTTCTAAGGAATCTCCACACTGCTTTCCAGAGTGGCTGCACTAATTTGCAGCCCCACCAGCAATGGATGAGTGTACATATTCCCTCACATCCTTCTTGATATTCGCCATTCTAATTGGGGTGAGATGGAATCTTATTGTAGTTTTCATTTGCATTTCTCAAATTCTTAGAGATGTTGAACATTTTTTCATATGTTTGTTGATTGCTTGCAGATCTTCTTCTGTGAAGTGTCTGTTCATTTCCTTAGCCCATTTGTTGATTGGGTTACTTGTATTTCTTGTGTAGAGTTTTTTTTTTTTTTTTTTTTTTTTTTTTTTTTTTTTTTGGAGTTCTTTATATATTCTGGAAATTAGAGCTCTATCTGAAGTTTGAGTGGCAAAGATATTCTCCCACTCTGTAGGCTCTCTCTTCACATTGCTGATAGTTTCCTTTGCTGAGCAAAAACTATTTAATTTCAATCTATGCCAGTTATTAATTCTTGCTTTTATTTCTTGTGCTATGGGAATCCTGTGAAGGAATTCTGATCCTAAGCCAACAAGTTGAAGATTCGGACCTATTTTTTCTTCTATAAGGTGCAGGGTCTCTGGTCTGATTTCAAGGTCCTCGATCCATTTTGAGTTGACTTTTGTGCAGGGTGAGAGATAGGGGTTTAGTTTCATTCTGTTGCATACGGATTTCCAGTTTTGCCAGCACGATTTGTTGAAGAGGCTATCTTCTCTCCATTGTATATTTTTGGCACCTTTGTCTAGTATTAGAAAATTATATTTATTTGGGTTTGTGTCCGTGTCCTCTATTCTGTACTATTGATCTACTTGTCTATTTTGGAACCAATACCATGACATTTTTATTACTATTGCTTTGTAGTATGGTTGAAGGTCTGGTATTGCAATACCCCCTGCTTCGCTCTTCCTGCTAAGGATTGCTTTAGGTATTCTGGATTTCTTATTCTTACAGATGAATTTCATGATTACTTGCTCTATTTCTGTAAGGCACGTCATGGGAATTTTAATTGGAATTGCATTGAATCTATATAACACTTTTGGTGGTATGGCCATTTTGACAATATTAATTCTGCCTATCCAAGAACATGGGAGATCTTTCCATCTTCTAAGGTCTTCCTCAATTTCTTTCTTCAATGTTTTGAAGTTTTCATTGTGTAGATCTTTTACCTCTTTGGTTAGAATGATTCCCAAGTATTTTTTTTTTTTTGAGGCTATTGCAAATGGAGTTGTTTTCCTCATTTCCCTTTCAGATATTTCATCGCTTGTGTATAAAAATGCTTTGTATTTACACGTATTGATTTTATAGCTTGCAATCTTGCTGAATTCATTGATGAGGTCTAGAAGTTTTCTGGAGGAGGTTTTTGGATCCTCTAAATATAGAATCATGCCATCCGCAAATAGTGATAGCTTAAGTTCCTATTTTCCTGTTCATTTCCCTTTAATTTCTTTGGTCTGCCTAATTGCTCTGGGTAGAGTTTCGAGGACAATGTTGATTAGAAGTGGTGAAAGAGGACATCCCTTACTTGTTCCCATTTTTAAAGGAAATGGTTTCACTTTTTCTCCATTAAGAATGATGTTGGCCATGGGCTTAGCATAAATAGCTTTTAAATGTTCAGAGATATTCCTACTATCCCTGTTTTTTCTAGTGTTTTGCGCAAGAAAGGGTGTTGTATTTTGTTGAATGCTTTCTCTTCATCAATTGAAATAACCATATGATCCTTATGCTTAAGTCTATTGACATGATGGATTAAATTTATCGATTTATGGATATGTAACCATCCTTGCATTCCAGGGATGAACTCCAATTGATTGTGGTGCACGATTTTCTTAATATTTTTTTGTATACGGTTTGCCAATATTTTGTTAAGGATCTTTGCATCCAAGCATATTGGTCTAAAATTTTCTTTCCTTGATGGTTATTTTCCTGGTTTGGGTGTGAGCATGATATTAGCTTCATAGAATGAGTTTGGTAGAGTACCATCCTTTTCTATTTCCTGGAATACTTGGAGAGGTTTGGAATGAGTTCTTCTTAGAAGTTCTTGTAGAACTTGGCTTAGAACTTGTCTGGTCCTGGACTTTTCTTTTTCTTGCTTTTTAATGTCTTCTTCCATTTCTTTGCTTGATATTGATCTGTTCAAATTGTGTATGTCCTCCTGGCTCAGTTTCTGAGGAGCATATGCCTCTGGAAATTTGTCAATGTCTTTGGAAGTTTGTATTTTGTTGCAATACAGATTTTCAAAGTAGCTTCTCATTATGTTATGTATCTCAGTGATGTCTGTCATGATATTTCCTTTTACATCACGGATTTTAGTAATTTGAGTTTTCTCTCTCCTTCTCTGTTAGTGAGTCTAAGGGTTTCTCTATTTTGTTTACTTTTTCGAAGAATCAACTTTTTGTTTTGTCAATTTTTTGAATTGTTTCTTTTGTTTCAATTTCATTGATTTTCAGCTCTGATTTTAATTATTTCCTATCTTCTGCTACTTTTGCTGTTACTCTGTTCTTCTTTTTGTAGGGCTATGAGCTATAATATTAGGTCATTTAGTTGTTGACTTTTCATTCTTTTCTGGAATGTGCTCCATCCAATGAATTTTCCTCTTAGTACTGCTTTCATAGTGTCCCAGAGACTTTGATATGTTGTATCATCATTCTCATTGACCTCTAAGAATTTTTAATCTTCTCCCTGATGTTTTCTGTTATCCATGTTTCGTCCAATAGCATATTATTTAGTCTCCAGGTTTGGAGTAATTTCTGCTTTTTATTTTGTCATTGATTACTACTCTGAGTCCATTATGATTTGAGAGAACACAAGGCAGTATCTCTATTTTTTTTTTTTTTTTGCATTTTCTAAGGGCTGCTTTGTGGCATAACATATGGTCTATTTTCGAGAAGGTTCCATGTGCTGCAGAGAAGAAAGTGAATCCACTCGTTGATGGATGGAATATTCTATATATTTCTATTAAGCCTAGGTTATTGATAGTGTTATTGAGTTCCATGGTTTCTTTGGTTCGTTTTTGTGTGGAAGATCTATCTAGTGGTGACAGCAGTTCATTAAAGTCATCCAGAATTAGTTTGTTGTGGTCTATTTGATTCCTGCAATTGATAAGGATTTTTTTGATACACAGGGATGCCCCATTGTTTGGGCATAAATATTTACTATCATTATGTCTTCCTGAATTATGGTTCCCTTAAGCAGTATGAAATGTCCT
Organism: Sciurus vulgaris; assembly: GCF_902686455.1. Taxonomy (NCBI): domain Eukaryota; kingdom Metazoa; phylum Chordata; class Mammalia; order Rodentia; family Sciuridae; genus Sciurus; species Sciurus vulgaris. The sequence continues at coordinate 244,350 of NC_136462.1, forward strand.
TCTTTATCCCTTCTGACTAACTTTGGCTTCAAGTCCACTTTATCTGACATAGGAATGGAAACCCCTGCTTTTACTGAGTCCATGTGCATCATAGGTTTTTTCTCATCTTTTCATCCTTAGTCTGTCAATGTCTTTTTCTATGAGATGAGTCTCTTGCAGGCAGCATATTGTTGGGCCTTTCTTTTTAATCCATTCTGCCAGTCTATGTCTTTTGATTGATGAGTTTAGTCCATTAACGTTCAGGGTTATTATTGGGATATGATTTGTACTCCCAGTCATTTGGGCTTATTTTTGGTTTTAAATTTGGCTTGGTTTCTCCTTTGAGTGGATTTTTCTCTAAGGTAGTTCCTCTCTTTGCTGACCTCCATTGTTTTTCATTTCCTCCTCATGGAATGTTTTGTTGAGAACATTCTGTAGTGTAGGTTTTGTATTTGTAAATTCTCTTAACTTTTGTTTATCATTGAAGGACTTTATTTCATCTTCAAATCTGAAAGTTAGTTTTGCTGGGTATAGAATTCTTCGTTGGCAACCATATTCTTTCAGAGCTTGAAATATGTTGTTCCAGGCCCTTCTAGCTTTTAAAGTCTGGGTTGAGAAGTTTGCTGCTATCCGTATTGGTCTCCCCCTATATGTAATCTGATGCTTTTTTTCTCATGGCCTTCAAAATCCTATCTTTATTTTGAATATTATGCATTCCCATTATAATGTGCCTTGGTGTGGATCTGTTGTGATTTTGTGCATTTGGTGTTCTGTAAGCCTCTTGTCTTTGATTTTCCATTTCAGTCTTCAGGTTTGGGAAATTTTCTGATATTATTTCATTGAATAGGTTTTTCATTCCTTTGGTTTGTATCTCTGTGCCTTCCTCAATCCAAATAATTCTTCAATTTGGTCTTTTCATGATGTCCCATTGTTCTTGGAGTTTCTGTTCATTATTTCTTACCATCTTCTCTCTTTGGGCAACTTTATTTTAAAGATTAAACATTTTGACTTCATTGTCTGAGGTTCTGTCCTCCAAGTGGTCTTGTCTTTTGCTGATGCTTCCATTGAGTTTTTTATTTGATTTATTGCTTCCTTCCTTTCAAGGATTTCATTTTTTTTTATCTCTATCTCTTTGTTGAAATGTTTTTTTGCTTCCTGCAGGTGGTTTTCAGCTTATTGGTATTATCATTCATTGCCTGCATTTTCTCTCTTATATCTTCCTTTCCTTCACGAATCACCTTAATCATGTATTATCTGAAGTTCTTTTCTGCCATTTCTTCTACCATACTGTCATTGGATTTTATTAAGATACAATCTAGATTTGTTTGGATCATTTTCTTCCCTTGTTTTTTCATGTTGTTCATGTATCTTCCCCTGTAGCAGTTCAGATCTGGGCTATTGCAGATTTCCCCCTATAGGCTTATAGTGGCTCCACAGGTTTCCAAAAACTTTTCTTTAAGGGGAGAGCAATATTAGCAGTGCCCAAATCAGACACTATGCAATCCTAGATCAAATAGCCCCTATGAGGATAATACCAATATTGTCATAATAAACATAATGAGTTCAAATATTATCTTCAGTAAAACAAACAATTTTGCAATTAGGTCTGCCGTGCCTAGTGGAGGACAAATAGGATGCAGAGGGATGTAGAATGTAGCTGTTAATGGGATAAGAAAAGAATATACAGAAATTCTAGATAATAGAAAGGGTGAGAGTGTAATCAAAGGAATTGAATGTTAGCATGCAAAATGGGGAAAAGAGACTCTGAGAGAACAGGTAAATGAAAGGAAAAAAGTGCAAGAAAAGTAAAGAAATAAAAGCTTAAAATTTTTTCAATAAGGAGAAAAAAGAAAATCTACAGTATAACAGTCATATAGTAATGAAACCTCCCAGTCTTCAGTAGCCTGATGCATGAAAGGTACCTGATAATGAGCTTCAAGTCTCCAGTAGGCATCTCAGGATGGAATTTGCCCCTCCTAAAGATTGGAGCTACGGCTTCCAGGATTATCCAAGAAGGCTGCTCTGGCTTCCAAATGTGTTGGCAAATGGGAAGCTGCAGCTCAGGGTGTGGATATGGCCAGCTGGATGTCCTGGAAGCAGGGAGTGGTTGATCAGGCAGGGGTCCTGGAGGTCGGGTGTGTTTGGTGTGGTTGTGGGATCCTGGAGGCCAGGTGCAATCAGTTCGTCTGGGGCCCCAGTGAAAAGGTGCAGTCAGTTGGTCTGGGGGTCCTGGTGGCAGGGAGCATTCAGTTGATGTGTAGGCCCCAGAGGCAGGGAGTGATCGTCGGGCTAAAGGATCCTTGAGATGGGGCTCAGTCAGTCTGTCCAGGGGTCCTAAGGGGCCTTACTGTTGTCTCAAAATGGTGGCAGCCACGTGTAATTACACACAGTGTGAACTCTCAGGCAACTGTAGGCAGTTGGTGTTCCACTGGCAGTCAGCAATCAGTTTGCTGAATGTTGTTGGACCTTTGGGAGGTGAACTTCGTGTGTTGGGTGATGGATAGGTGTAAGGCAGGTGAGGGACAGGTGAGAGGCAGGCAAATGGCAGATGATAGACATCTGATAGTGAGCAATCTGCACTCAAAAAAGGCGTCGATATGCTGGCAGACTGCAGGTGATCAAGCAGACAAATGGGGTAAATGGCAGGGAATGGATAAGCAGAAAAAACTGCCTCATCAAGAAACAGATATCCTCTGCCCGAAACCAGAGTTATGGAGTGACAAGGAATGCAGCCTCCCTCTAGTCTGCCATCTTGCATCTCCCTCAGTTTTATTAATTTGGACAAGGGATTCCTTCAGTAGGACCTGATTGATCTGAACCCTTGTGATCTTTTGTTGAAAATGGACCACAAACATTTAAGAACTGCAAGTATTCTAAAGGAGAGTATATAGGCTAATCCTAACATTACAGTAGGATTTAGCATATGAAGCTAAATTCTATTTTAAGGTAATACAACAGATTTCTCCATGGAGGGAGAAGGGGGGCCATGGCTGATGTTCTAAAGTTCCAAGAACTGAGAGCACCATACATCATTTATAGGTTAGGGTCACTTTTGTTCTCCAGTTTATTCCCCCCTTGTCTTTCCTTTCTGCCTATGTGATTAGGCCTGGTCTTGTAGATGAGATGCATAAAGTGAGAAGTGAATGGGCAGGGGAAGGGCCAATGTGATTCAGCCAGGTATATCTGGAAATCAATGGGCTCTGCAGATCCTTGGCATTCCATTCTCCCAGGGGCAGTCTCCAACTTCCAGAGGCAGATGGCTTTCATGGCCTCCATCTCCTCCATTTGACCCAATCCACTATTTCTGCACTAAGTGCCTGTCCCCAGTTCTGGCTTCATTCCCCATTTTTGCTTTAGGAGCTATTTACTGCTTCAAGGAAAGGGGTCAACAACCAGTATGGCTGCTTCGAGCTGGAAGGGGGCAGCCTGGGACAAGCAGTTTGGAGTTCCCTTTTAGAAACTGAGTCAATGGAGGGGTCCATGGTACAAGTCTATCTGGGAAAGAGCAGGTTGTAAAGTCATCTGGGGCTGGGTGCTTCTATGAGAGAAGAACAAAAGGACATGAAATGAGATTAATACAAAATAAATGCCACAGCATCTGGAACATGTCAATGAACATCATGAAGCTGACAAAGGTCAATAATCTATCACCAGAGGGGGAAGAGCTGAGAAATTGTTCCCATAACAAGACCTAACAAAGGCTGGAGAGGACAAAGCCTTCATGTGGGAACCTTAACATTGTCCAAGTTAACAGGAATTTAAACATCATATTTAACACTTAATGTCATTCATGTCCCCAGAAAATATAACTAAGCTACTTAATGTCATCTGTATTTGTGAAACATCCTTTTATTGGTTTAACCTGTGTTTAGTAGAGGTCTCTATATTTCTGTTACTCGGGGCTAAATAATCATATGAGCAAACATATGTAGATTTGAAAACATTTGTAGATTAGGAAAGTCTCTAGGCCTTAACAGACTAAAAATTTCTGACTCTAGCAGTTCCTCTTGATGGTTATTAGGCACATTTGCCTAAGAATCTCTCTTTTGTAGCTTCCTGTCTTTATTCTAGTGGCCTAACACAAGAATATTATTTTAATTACATTTAACTATTACTTCTTTTTTATGCACAAGAATGGCTATGTTTTGGTTTAACTGTTTTGCGGATGCTTAAGGTCAAGCTGGTCAAGTTGACTTGTTACTGTCTTGTTAAGAGTCAGCTGGGTGCCCACAGGGGTCACTCATGGGAACTTGAGAGCACCTTCTTAGCTCGTTTTGTGCCATTTGCTAGGTAGAGTCCCCTAGATGAGATGGCTTCTTTTGGAAGCGTCAGAGATGTCTCCCTTTTCTAATGACCCTCCTCTGAAGCAGGTGCACTGATTGTTTTTCATTCTCCAGTGGTCTCAGTTGTGACCCAGTGTTGCCAAAAGTCCTCTTGTTCCCTGGATTCAGGCTGACTTTGAGGGCAAGAGCCAAATACTGGTTTTGCTTGGCCTCTGTATTTCATTTCGATCTCTAAGTTTGATCTTAACCATCCAGCATGCCAGTCTCACCAGTCATAAAGAAAGAGTACTGGCCCTTAATTTCTATGTCTATAATTACAGTTATTTACACTTTTCTTTAAGTGGGGTCTGTATTAGTACTGGAAGTTACCATTACATACTATTTGTTCTGTAGTTTATGGCTTATTATCACAAGTTACCTAGGTTGTGTATTCTTGAAGCAGTACTTCTGTAAACTAACAGGTAACAGTTTTAGAAAATGAAATTAGCAAGAGTAAAAATACATTCAGCTTGTATAATAGCTATCTTGAATTTTGGCTGAGCATTTTAGCTCTATATTATATCTCCTGCTTGAGATCTCAATAATTCCACAGGAAGAACCAAACCTTTGACTATAATTTTAAATAACCTGAAGACTCGCTTATTTTGGAGCCACTATAACATGCAGTAAGGTGGAAGGTAAAGCCTTATCTGAGGTCAGGCATGGCCCCTCACAAATCTTTTTTCTTTTACCTTTCTTTAAATTTTAATTAAAAATCATAAATTTACATAGGGCAATGTTGTTTGATTCATTCTGTTATTTTTTTCCCTTCCCCTCTCCCCTCCCACCCCTCTTTTCCCTCTATACAGTCCTTTCTTCCTCCATTCTTACCACCCTCCTTATCCCTAACCCTAACCCTAACCCTAACCCTAACACTAACCCCTCCTACCACCCCCCTCCTTATATGTCCTCATCTGCTTATCAGCGAGATCATTCGTCCTTTAGTTTTTTGAGACTGGCTTATCTCATTAGCATGATATCCTCCAATTTCATCCATTTGCCTGCAAATGCCATAATTTTGTCATTCTTCATGGCGGAGTAATATTCAATTGTATATATATGCCACAGTTTCTTTATCCATTCATCAACTGAAGGGCCTCTAGGTTGGTTCCACAATGTGGCTATAGTGAATTGAGTAGCTATGAACATTGATGTGGCTGTACCTCTAGTATGCTGATTTTAAGTCCTTTGGGTATAGGCCAAGGAGTGGGATAGCTGGGTCAAATGGTGGTTCCATTCCAAGCTTTCTGAGGAATCTCCATGCTGCTTTCCAGAGTGACTGCACTAATTTGCAACCGCACCAGCATTTTATGAGTGTACATTTTTCCCCACATACTCGCCAACACCTATTGTTGCTTATGTTCTTGATAATCACCATTGTAATTGGGGTGAGATGGTGGGATCATTCCTTAACATTGTGAAGGCCATGTACGCTAAGCCCATGGCCAATATCATTCTAAATAGTGAAAAACTGAAAGCATTCCCCCTAAAAACTGGAACAAGGCAGGTATGCCTTCTTTTACCACTTCTATTCAACATTGTTCTTGAGACTCTAGCCAGAGCAATTAGACAAACCAAAGAAATTAAAGGGATACGAATTGGAAAAGAGGAACTCAAACTATCCCTGTTCACTGATGACATGATTGTATATTTAGAGGAACCTGGAAATTCCAGCAAAAAACTCTTAGAACTCATAAGTGAATTCAGTAAAGTAGCAGGTTACAAGATCAATGGTCATAAACCCAATGCATTTTTGTACGTAAGTGATGAATCGTCAGAAAGAGAAATTAGGAAAACTACCCATTCACAATAGCATCAAAAAAAAAAAATACTTGGGAATCAATCTCACAAAATAGGTGAAAGACCTGTACAATGAGAACTACAGAACACTAAAGAAAGAAATTAAAGAAAACCTTAGAAGATGGAAAGATCTCCCATGTTCATGGATAGGAAGAATTAATATTGTCAAAATGGCCATACTATCAAAAGTGCTATATAGATTCAATGCAATTCCAATTAAAATCCCAATGATGTACCTTACAGAAATAGAGCAAGCAATTATGAAAATCATCTGGAAGAATAAGAAACCCAGAATAGCTAACGCAATCCTCAGTAGAAAGAGCGAAGCAGGGGGTATCACAATACCAGATCTTCAACTCTATTGCAAAGCAATAGTAACAAAAACGGCATGGTATTTGTACAAATCTTAAGTGTTCTAATTCTGATGCTGATCTTTGCTTCCTTAAATATCATTTTAAGTTTATATATATATTGTTTCCTGAGTCTATATGAAGATTAGTCAACACAATTTAACATTATATCCAAAACACAAATTAAAGAACGACTGAGAGAGCTCTTTACCTTCCTTTTGTGTGGCAAAGTGGCAAAAAGATTTTTATGTTTCACTATACTAATCTTTAGAAAAATTAGATTCTCACTAACCTTTAGAAATACATTTCATCTAAATTTTTTTATCACGATGTAAAAAGTACCAAATTTTATGTATAGCTTACTGATAACAGGTTCTATAATAATGCATTAAATGATAGAAACAAATCCTCAATGAAATTTACTCTTTATAAGTTTAAAATTACCATTACAGACAAGTTTAATTTGGAGAATAGCAGCTCGATAAATTTCTGCCTTTAAGACTTGTATACCTGTAAGAAATGAACACATTTAATATACAAATAATGGCCATTCCAATTACCTTGATACCTTTATATTACCAAATTTAGTTTTTAAAGGAAACTTTAGACTCTGTAACATAGTACAATACTCTAACAGTTGTTGTTTAACCATGATTGTATAAACCCCAATTTTTAAGAGGAATTTTTCTAAAGAAGAAAACCTAACAGAAATGATGTTAAGAGTGAATTAGTGTTTCTAAGAAATCCTTGTCATTTTAACATATAGATTAAACTTTGGTTTATATCAGTACATTAGTATTTGACATTAGGAAAACCCTAAGTAGCTTTAACAGATTTTCTCACATACCTATAACCATCTTATTTACACACAAAATTATTGAAATTTACCTGTACTTACACACATACTGTCTTAGCACTTACTTAGACCCTCATGTTTACCATATAAGGATTTTCTTACCAAGAAACATTTTGTTTTTCACTAAATATATTTCCATATTTAGAACCTTTTATTTTTTCTTTTCTATCTGTTGACCCCTTGTTGTTTGCATCCTAACACAGCTCTTATATAAAATATTCTGAATTTAGCTAAATCACTCCATTTTAACAAGATCAAATACTTTGTTGTTTATAGTACTCTAATTGAAACAAAGTTGAAACATTTGGAGCCCTTTGTGTATAGAATTGTACCTGTTAGTACTTAACTCTTAGTTACCTTGTTTTTAGTGATAACCCAAAGCAATTTTAACCCTTTTTATTCGCCAATCTATGCAAACACCAATAACGTTTAAGTATGTTACCCCCTGGGATTTAAGGAGTTAAGAGTACTTGATGTTATTTGATAATTAGCATTTTAACTTTGCAAAGTAATCAGATGTCTCTAACAAACAAATTTGAGTAATCTTATATATGTTAAGCCTAATTTATTTATTTTACTGTAAAACCAAGATATCAGACAAGAATATTGAACAGTATTTGCTGGCTCATTCCTATTGAAGAAAAGTCCTAGAAATAATAGTTATTAGACATTTATAAACATCAACATTTTATTAGTTTTACCGCCTAGAGTCTTGTGAGTTATTTTCAAAGATATTTTACTTTTACCCGTTTATCATATTTAAATAAAAACTTTTAAAATCATGTGAATTAAAAGTATGTGGATGCATTTTTAAAATTTTAATTTTATGCATGCTTAATTTTGTCTGGAGCCGTTAGGTCACGTGCCCTGCTTTGCCTCATGGTCACGCACCCTGCCTTGCCTCATGCTGAGCTAAGATGATGCCTGCCAGATGCTGGTGTGGCATGCCTCTACCTGCACACACAACTGTCAGACTATACCAGGTGCATCAGACTCGATTGCATAGTGCTTCATGATTGGCCAACTACACTTTCTTATTCGAGTTCTGGTGCAAGAGTAGTCTTGCCTTCACGCGCTTTCCCCTGATTGGTTTTAGTACTTTATATTAACTGTGTTTATTCCCCTAATAAACGAGACTTGATCAGGCTTTTGTCTTGTCTCCATTTCTTGTATCTCTTGTCTCTCCCAATCCCCACTCCCCCCTCCAGGTTCCCTTTCAAGTCCTGCAGGGCGGGACAATTGGCGCCCAACGGTGAGGCGTGGATAAGGGGGAATTCGTGAGGGAAGAGGCATTTAATGGTTCGGCCGAACAAAGCAGACATCAGTTAAAGAAGGATCGTCGGAGGAGCCTGCCAGGCCATTCTTAAAGGTACAGTAGTGCGTAAGTATGGGACAAGAATTAAGTAAGCATAAAGTTTTTGTTAAGCAATTAAAAGAAGCTTTAAAGACACAGGGAGTAAAGGTTAAGAGTAATGATATTTTAAAGTTTTTTTGACCTTATTAAGGACACCTGTCCGTGGTTCTCACAAGAAGGAAGCATGAATACAAGAAGTTGGAATAGGGTGGGAGATGCTTTGGGAGATTTTCACAGAATGTTTGGCCCAGATAAAGTTCCTATTACAGCTTTTGCTTACTGGAGTCTCATAAAGGAACTTTTAGAACATACAACAAATGATTCTGATATAGCAGCAGCAGTTACTCAGACAGAGGACATTTTAAAAGCAGCATCAAAACAGGATCTTCAGGGAGAGCCCTCCGAGGAAAAGGGGGAGGGAGATCTTTTTTCCCTTGAGAGTGAAGATGAGGAAGTTACAAGTCCTTTTCCAGATGCAGGCAGCACAGATGTTAAAAATAAAACTCAACATCAGAACGAAGCTCCACCTAAAATTTATCCTTCACTGACTCATTTTAAAGACCCTTCAAATGAGAATAAAATAGATAATGAGGAAGTCGATTGGGACTTCAAAAATGAGGAAGCCTCAAAATATCATAATCCTGAATGCCCGTTTAAACAAGGACAGTCCGTTTTCTCATATCCACCTCCCTATCGCACACCCTCTGCTCCTATGGCAATGGCAGTGATAGATCCAAAGGAAGACCTTAAAGAAAAAATTAAACATTTGGAGGAACAAATAAAACTAGAGGAACAATACCAAGCTCTGATTACCAGGTTACAAAAATTAAAGACAAGCAATGAGTCAGTGCCCAGTCCTGATGGATTTAAAAGGGATATTCACCCTCAAATTCTATCTGGACAACAGTGTCCAAGAGGAGGAGTTCCCTTAACCATCAGAGATTTAAAGCCCCCTCCTCTAAGTGCTTTCCCTGTTACTGAGACAAGGGATAACCAGGGACAACCCTGGAGGCACCACACTGGCTTTGATTTTACTATCATAAAAGAATTAAAAACTGCTGTTTCTCAGTACGGGGCTACAGCGCCATACACCCTTGCTATTCTAGACTCCATAGCAGAAAATTGGTTAACACCACAGCATTGGAATACTTTAGTTAGAGCCACCCTGACTGGAGGTGACTTCTTGCTTTGGAAGTCTGAATATTTTGAAAATTGCAAAGAGACAGCTAAAAGAAATCAACAAGCAGAAAATGGGTGGACTTTTGATATGCTCACTGGAGCAGGTGATTATGAAACCACGGACAATCAGATGCAGTATGACCCTGGAGTGTATGCTCAGATACAGGTGGCAGCCACTAAGGCCTGGAGAAAATTGCCTGTTAAGGGAGACATCAGCATGTCTCTTACAGGAGTCGAACAAGACCCCGATGAGCCCTTTGCTGACTTTGTTCACAGACTTATAACAACGGCTGGTTGTATTTTTGGCAGTTCTGATGCAGGTCTTGACTATGTCAAGCAACTTGCTTATGAAAATGCCAATCCCGCATGCCAAGCCGCTATAAGCCCATACAGAAAGAAGATAGATTTAACAGGATATATTCATCTGTGCTCAGATATAGGACCTTCGTATCAACAGGGCTTAGCAATGGCAGCTGCTTTTAGTGGACAGACAGTGAGGGACTTTCTTAATAATAAAGACAAAAACAAAAGGGCCTGTTTTAAATGTGGCAAGGGTGGACACTTTGCCAAAGACTGCAGATCCGATTTACAAAAAACTTTTGAGGCCAAAATACCTGGTCTCTGCCTTAGGTGCAAGAGAGGAAAACATTGGGCTAATGAATGCAAGTCCAAAAGAGACAATCAGGGAAATCCCCTTCTGTCACATCAGGGAAACAGGAGGAGGGGCCTGCCTCAGGCCCCAAAACAAGCATATGGGGCAGTCAGTTTCATTCCAGCCAACAGCAGCAGCAACAATCCATTTCAGACCTCAGTAGAGCAACCCCAGGGAGCACAAGATTGGACCTCAGTTCCACCTCCCATGTCATATTAACTCCTGACATGGGCCCTCAAGCCTTGAACACTGGAATTTTTGGCCCATTGCCCTCAGGTTATTTTGGCTTAATTTTAGGAAGAAGTAGTTCTACCATGAAAGGTTTACAAGTACTCCCAGGAGTTGTAGATCAAGATTTCTTGGGAGAAATTAAGATCATGGATAAAACAGATAACAACATTATTACTGTTACTCAGGGAGAAAGAATAGCACAGCTGATACTGTTACTATTAGTTCCAACCAAATACCCAGTTCAAAATCCTAGGAGATGATATGGAAGTTTTGGATCCTCTAATGTATATTGGGTACAACACATAACTGATCAAAAACCTTCTTTGACCTTATGGCTAGATGGAAAATCCTTTACAGGTCTAATAGATACAGGAGCAGATGTGACCATAGTTAAACAAGAGGATTGGCCTTCTTCTTGGCCTACCACAGAAACTATGACTAATCTTAGGGGTATTGGTCAAAGTACAAATCCAAAGCAGAGTTCTAAATACCTCACTTGGAGAGAGAAAGAAAACAACACAGGTCTCATTAAGCCTTATATCATACCTCATTTGCCTGTTAATTTGTGGGGAAGAGACCTATTATCTCAGATGAAAGTAATCATGTGCAGCCCCAATGAAACAGTTGCTGCCCAAATGCTATCTCAGGGATATACACCAGGAAAAGGGTTAGGAAAGGCCGAAAATGGGATTTTACATCCCATTCCCAGTGTAGGACAGATTGACAGAAAAGGCTTGAGAAATTTTTGATTTTGGCCATTGACATGCCTGCACCCCAACTGTGTGCAGATTCAATAACTTGGAAATCAGATGAACCAGTTTTGGTTGATCAATGGCCGCTAACTTCTGAAAAACTTGAAGCTGCTCGAATGTTAGTGCAGGAGCAGCTAACAGCCAGATATATCATAGAGACTAATTCTCCTTGGAATACTCCTATATTTATAATTAAGAAAAAATCTGGTAAATGGAGATTACTACAGGACTTAAGGGTTGTCAATGTCACTATGGTGTTCATGGGAGCCCTACAACCAGGGCTGCCATCTCCTGTAGTCATCCCTCAAGGATATTTTAAGGTAATTATTGACCTCAAAGACTGTTTTTTTACTGTCCCTCTACACATAGATGATCAAAAAAGATTTGCTTTTAGTCTACCATCAATAAATTTTAGAGAACCTATGAAAAGATATCAGTGGAAAGTATTGCCACAAGGAATGGCTAATAGTCCAACCTCATGCCAAAAATTTGTCACTCGTGCCTTACAACCTATTAGAGATTCTTGGAAACAAATGTATATTATTCATTATATGGATGATATACTCATAGCAGGACAATCAGGAGAACAGGTATTACTATGTCTCACACAGTTTAAACAGCATCTGACTACAGTAGGATTATAAATCGCTCCAGAAAAAGTTCAGTTACAAGACCGTTATACTTACCTAGGTTTCCTGCTCAATGGGCCTAGGATTATTAATCAAAAGGCAACAATCAGGAGAGATTGTTTAAATACACTTAATGACTTCCAGAAGCTTCTAGGTGATATAAGTTGGCTTTGACCATACCTTAAATTAATCACAGGGGAGTTAAAACCATTGTTTGAGATATTAAAAGGAGACCCTAATCCACAATCATCCAGGACTATATCTCCTGATGCATTAGCTGCTCTTAAAAAGGTGGAAGACGCTATTGCAGGTCAATTTGTTACCAATATTGATTATTCTCATCCCTTAACCACTCATTATATTTAATACTTCCATCATTCCCATGGGTCTTTTCTGGCAAGATAATCCTATTATGTGGATTCATCTCCTTCCTCACCCAAAAAGGTGCTATTGCCTTATTATGATGCAGTAGCTGATCTGATTATCATGGGGAGAGAAGATTCTAGAAAATATTTTGGGATAGAACCATATAAGATTATTCAACCCTACACCCGATCTCAGGTCAATTGGCTGTTACAAAATACTGACACCTGGCCTATAGCTTGTGCCTCATTCACTGGTGATATAGATAATCATTATCCACCAGAATAATTGGTTAAGTTTTGCAAACTACATCCTTTTGTTCCCTCATATTATTAGGAGGGAGCCCTTACACAATGCTCTTGTTGTCTTTACTGATGGGTCATCCACAGGAACAGCTGCTTACACCTTCCTTGATAGAACTGTCACATACCAGACGAAATGCACATCTGCCCAACTTGTTTGAATCACAGGCTCTTATTGCAGTTTTATCTGCCTTTCCCAATCAACCCCTTAATATCTACACAGACAGTGCCTACTTAGCACACTCGGTGCCACGCCTTGAAACTGTCTCTCAGATCAGACATGTTTCTAAACAGCATCACTGTTCCTTCAATGTCAGATATTCATCCATAATAGAGGGGAGCCTTTTTTTATGGACACATCAGAGCTCACTCTGGCCTTCCGGGGGCCATTAGTTAAGGGCAATAGAATTGCTGACACAGCTACCAAATGGTTGCAGTAGCTTTTTCAGATAATATTAAGCAAGCTGAAGACACTCATAACCTACATCATTTAAATGCCCACTCTCTTAGGTTACTCTATAAAATCACTAGGGAACAAGCAAGGCAAATAGTAAAAGGCTGCACCACATGTGCTACTCATCTACCGGTTCCACATCTAGGAGTTAATCCTAAGGCCTTGTTCCTAACATGGTGTGGCAAATGGATGATACCCATTTTTTAGAGTTTGGTAATCTAAAATATATTCATGTTTGCATAGATACATTTAGTGGATTTATATTGGCTACACTTCAGACTGGAGAAGCAATGAAACACGTAATTGCCCATCTATTACATTGCTTCTCAGTCTTGGGCATACCTAAACAAATTAAAACAGATAACGGACCGGGATATACAGCAAAAACCCTACAAAAATTTTGTGAAAAATTACAAATTCAACATGTCACTGGAATTCCTTATAATCCTCAAGGCCAAGGAATGGTCGAGAGAGCACATCTCTCTCCTAAAACTACTATTGATAAAATAAAAAAGGGGAATGGTACCCAATCAAGGGTTCTTCCCGTAATATACTCAATCATGCTTTACTCATTCTCAATATTTTAAAAATGGATGATCATGGGAAATCTGCCGCTGATCATTTCTGGCACCCGGAATCTCAAAGCATTTGCCATGGTAAAATGGAAAGATCCACTGGATGGTTCATGGCATGGTCCAGACCCAGTCTTGATCTGGGGTCGAGGTTCAGTCTGCATCTTCTCTCAAAAAGCTGATGCAGCCAGATGGATGCCAGAATACCTTGTACACCAAGTTAATGAAGTTACCTCCTCCAGGGATAAAAATCATCCCTGAGTGTCTTTTCTTTTCCTTCCACAGGAATGAACAAAACATTGCTTCTCTGGATGATGGCTGCCTGTTCACTGCTCTCCTACAGTCATGCAGGGTTTGAGGACCCTGCTAAGCTCAAGAAGTGCTGTTTCTATGCCAACAAGTCAGGAATTGTTAAGGAAAAGATCAAACAGCTGCAAGAAGACCTAGAAAAACACTAACGAGCACTGGCTGATAATCCACTATGGACTGGATTCAGTGGACTCCTTTCCTATCTCCTTCCTTTCTTAGGTTCCCCTCCTTTGCTTGCTGCTTGTCATAGGTCCTTTGATATTCAACAAGATTATGGCTTTCATCAAAGCTCAAATTGAGGCTATACAGGCAAACCTATTCAGGTTCATTACCATCGACTGGAAGATGATGATTGTGATGGTGAAACATTTGATCAATATTAGATCGTAATACACCAGCACCCCTGTGTGCTGAACTGGTCAGCCAATGACAGGTAAGATTCGTGGGAAGCACATACCAACCTAAGACAGGAAATGAGGGCTAGAGCCTCATTATCCAATGATGGGTAAGGATGTTGCTCTGGCACGGACATCCTAAGACAGGTGCAGTTTTCCGAGGGATTGTCACTCCAGCTCTATAAAATAAAAAAGGGGGACCTGTCCGGAAGTGGGCAGGTCACGCACCCTGCCTTGCCTCATGGTCACGCCCCTGCCTTGCCTCATGCTGAGCTAAGATGACACCTGGTGGATGCTGGTGGGGCATGCCTCTACCTGCACACACAACTGTCAGACTATACCAGGTGCATACAGACTAGATTGCATGGTGCTTCATGATTGCCAACTACACTTCCTTATCCAATTCTGGTGCAGAGTAGTCTTGCCTTTGTGGCGCTTTCCCCTGATTGGTTTTTGTACTTTATATTAACTGTGTTTATTCACTAATAAACGAGACTCGATCAGGCTTTTGGTCTTGTCTCCATTTCTCGTGTCTCTTGTCTTGTCTCTCCCAATCCCCGCTCCCCCTCCAGGTTCCTGTTGAAGTCTGTGGGTTGGGACATAATTTAAGTATCATGTACTTGAGATTTAATTGCACATAGACAGACAATATGACATCAGACACATGAATACACATAATACAAATGCAAAGGCCTTGTAATGTTTAGCTCCATTGCAATGTAACAGATGTTTAAAAATAACTCTAGAGTTCGATAAAAAAAATAGAACTGATCAACAAATCATTAACGTAGGTATGTAGGATCAAAATTGTGAGCTTGAAAAATATAGTATTTAAGAAAAACAAAACAAGAAACCTAGAAGAAAAATGATAATGAACATTAATTATAGCATAAGAGCACAAGAAAGAGGTAGGCAAAGAGAAGGGATGAAAGGATGGAACAGGGAGAGAGACAGTGAGTTAGTTCTGCATTGCAGCCCAGGAGAAGTTTAAATGGACAATTTTTTTTTTTTCCCTCAGACTCAGGTTGGTCTCTTGCTGAGGCTGTGGCAGGTTCCAATGCAGGACTCAGCAAGGAGAGGTGGGGGAAATTGCCTAGGGACTTTTAATCCTTTTTACTGGTTGGGAGTCAGGTCAGGTTTGGATGCAGAAAATGATGAAACATTGTTTCACACTATTTTTGAAGACTGGGGCTGCTATATAACTTACTGTGACATGCCGTGGGCTGTTGGGCTGGTTAGGGTTATTTAGGGTGTGGGGACATGAGGATGAGACCAGAGAGGTTTCTCTGCAGAATATGATTGCTTAGGAATGTCCTGTTCTCCAGTTACTTGTGGAGAACAAAGGGGAGCAGCTGGAGGGGGGTTATCTTTTGCCATCTCTGCCATGTTTTCTCTACCATTTTCCCCAGGGGTGGGAACTACAGGTTTTGTTTCACTTTCTTCTATCATCCCAGACAGTAAACTTTTTGGATCTACATTCTTGTTGGAACTCCCTTTAACAGACATAGATCACTGTTAGTGTAGGATAAATGGTGCTGCTGGGATAAACCTTCTCTCACTTCTGCCTTCCTAAGGGGGCCAGGTCTGGGATTGAGGTGGGGATCCAAGGCCTTCCACCACCATCAGGTCCCAAATTGATGGGATATGCTACAAATGGATTCTCAGGAGAAAAGGAAGAGCCTTTTAAAGCTCTGTGCTACACAGAGGGAACTCCAGAGGGATCTGGAGAGGGAATTCATTCCAAGGATATAGAGGGGGAGGAGCAGATAGCAGGAATGCATTTTTTCGCAGGAGGAGGCCTTTGTTATTAAGGTGTCTCCTCCTCTTTAGAAGTTACAACACAAAGCTTGAAGCAGAGACCTGAAGGGTCATTTTCTTGTCTTTTGGTTTTACTTTAAGCCCGTGCTGCACTGTGAGAGAAGTGCCTTTAAATTGGGTG